>NC_052944.1:70435367-70630367 GCF_013358895.1 Oreochromis aureus
TTAGACAATGCATTTCAGGTTATTTTAGGGAGTACCAAGTAGTTTAATGAAGTACTTTCTTCAGTGAGCACTTAAGTAACCTAGTACACTACCTTGAACATAAGTAATGTAGGATATGTAATAAATTACTTTCTGATTGACCCAAAAAGTATCCACAACAGCAGGTCTGAGACCTCTGAAGTGCCACCAACAGGACATCCGTCTCGGCTGAAAGTATTCTCCAAATACCAAAAAAAAAAATACATAAACTAACTGGGCTAACTATCTTGCACACTTTTATCCCAGAGGATATAGAGCCTGTCCAGTTTTCCATGACCAGGATGTAGGCTGAACTGTTTTTTGTTTTATCCAAGGTTTGATTAATGGGTGGACTTGTCAGTATTCCTAGCATTGATCTTCTTAGGGAGGGTAAGGAATGTGAGCCTCCTGAAAATAAAATACACTCTGTGTCTTTGGATTTGAAACATGAGATCATCACCTAATGCTGCTAATTCAACTGTTCCCGAGGACTTTGGTTCAAATCACCAGTTTTCTTTTAACCTCATTTGGCCTTAACAAAATTTACAGACTTTTAGTCCATTTTTGGCCCAGAGAACATCGGCAGTGCTGTAGAGGAGCAATAACTCCAAAATTTCAATAAATCCAAAATGCAGCTCAGATTAGACACAGATTCAGTTTCAGGTGAATAATTTATACCACTGCCAATTTACAGCAAAAGTCACTTCAAGGTCAGTTTGCTACCTTGTGCTCCTCAGTGCACGCACAACTTTTTAGCAGGATTAGCAGGATACACTTGAGAGTTTAAATCAACAGAACAAACTTCCTTTGACACAGTTCTTTGTGTCTTTTCAGACTTCTTAAAGTTCTGCATTTAAAACCACAGCAGCAGCTTCCTGTTTTTGATTTCAGTTAGCTACAGTCTGTTGCCTATTCTCACCACAGAGTGCCCTGCTTTAGCTAACAATAGCGTTCATGACGAGAAAGTGTTTGCTTTGTCCTCCGTGGTAAAGTGCATCAGCCTGCATCAAAAAGGGCTTTGTGGTCGTCCATGTTCTCCTTTCACACGAACACCCACCAGTTCTTTGCTGGTTCACAGCTACGATCTTAAGAAGTGGAAAAAAACCCCTTTTGAAAACCTGCTGCTATTTATAAAAGTTATACAAAGATCATTATTTAATATTTTCATAAAGCTACATAAGCATCAATAACATTTTTTCCTTTTTTTTTCTTTTTTTTTCTTTATTTTGCAGAGGATGATTCAGCTTTAGTTTACTCAATAGTGAGAAAAAAACCTGGCAGTTATGGACAAACGACCATCAGTCCAAAGACGACCACAGGTACAGCTTTTCTTTATCTTCATCTTTAGGCAGACATTTCATTTCCTGTCATACAGCTCATGTTCCAGAGGTAAATGCTCACACTGAAAACGACCAAAGTTTCTAATAATGGCATCAGTTCATGTGCAATGCATGTGAGTCAAAAGCTCAGGTAGAGGGTGATGGTTTTTATAGTTCTTTCATTTAATTTGAAAAAGAACATACCTATTACAGTTTCTATTTATGCTTCCACTCTTCTTCCTGCCGAAGTGCAAATTAAGAGCACTCATTAGTAGAATACGGTCCTTATTATTTAACTTCGTCCATTTGTCCAATCTGGCCAGCTGCCACCTGCTGTGAGTGAACGGCGTGTGAAACATCCACATTCATGAATATTTGGCTGAAGTCCCAGTTATGAGTACCATTGAGATATTTGAATTAAGCGTAACAATGCTTTTTAGGAAGAATGCGCTTTTGCACTCACAATAGCAAACTCAAATAAGGAAGTACAGCATTTGCACGACAGATTCACATTGTGATTTGCAGCTGATGTGGTTTCCAGCAAAGTCAGGACTGTGTGTGAGGGACAGAATCATGTTTCCTTCCGTTTGATCTGTTTGTGTTCACACTTTAAACCAGAGTCAGACGTTATCTACGCTTCAGTGAAGTGATGCGAAATTGAAAACTACTTTGGATGGACTTCATCAACCACCAGTCCAACCACTGATGCACACTGCTCGTCTCTCACTGCTCCCTGCAGCATCTCAGACCACAGTACCTCCACTTGATTTCCATATGTTTCCTGTGTTTTTGTCACTTTAAAACCACATCCTATTTTCAAAATTGTATCTTCCTCCATAATCTTCAGGAACAATATAAATATTTAGTTATGTATTTATGTCCTCAATAACTTTAGTGATATTTATATTTCTTTGTGTTTGATGTTCAGTTTTATGAAGATCAATAAAGTTTTGATCTTATTTTGGTTTTCTCACCTGGTTAAGTGGGTTTCACGAAAATTTCACATGAAAAAGTTGACTTCATTCCGGCTAAGTGACAGATGCCTGCCTTCAGTGGAAAAAAAAAAAACAATGCAGACTAAAACCAGCATGGCCTTAGCTGTAATCTTCAAAGAAATGCTTCAATACAGGATGTGTGTGTTTAAGACTATTTCACCCAGAAACCAACCAGCACAGCTAACATTGCAAAAGTCCTGAAAATTTTCTTGTAGCAGCTTCTCAAGAGAGAGCTGAAAATGTTTCAGTTTCTGATAAAATGCAGAACAAATGACTCAGACTGGACCTTGCTCTGGATAATGGCCCCTAAACCAGTAAAGAGATCGGTCTGATAACCTAAGTGTAGCTTGGAATGGGCATGATTTACATTTAAAGTCTTCTCCCATCCACTGGTATAAATGGGTGTTACATCTGCTTTGTGAATGACAAGTTTGACCTCTAAAAGTTGTCTGCTGGTTGGGTATGACTTAGTTTTTAGGGTCAGGTTGCATTTTACTTAGAACCTAAATATAAATTTCAGAAGCTATCACAGTTCTGTTATAAAATATTCATTTGAATAAGACAAATCCATTAAACTCTCATAAATGGATAGGTGAGGACAGTTCATTGGCAATCGAGTGGATATCTGCAGAAGTTACTTCAGCAAAGTGGAGGATCTTAGGATCCCCCGGAAGAACCTGGAAATTTTTCGGAGCAACCCAACTATCTCTCCCAGTTCGATTCTAAGGGTAGTTACACATTCCACACACCCATGTAGCATTGACTACTTGGATGCCCGGACAAAACACAAGGAGAACAATGAGAAAACCCAATTGTCTGTCAAGAGACAAAATAGAAGATGGACCTAGCAAACAGATTCATAAGAGAAATCAATTGCGAATGGTCTAAAATAACAACTTTCCATAGTCTGCGTATAGGTTTGGTGGAAAAAACAGATGCAAACTTGCACGAGCGCTAGCGGGTTAGACAAAGAGATTACTTGGTTAAGCACAAAAGTGCTATTGATCTGAACTCTGCAGCTGTATAGGAAAGCTATACTCGTCTCACTGTGGGAGACTCATTTCACTAGCACAGAGCCCACAAGAAAACCAAATGAAAAATACATCCAGATGTCAGTGAGAGGGCTGCTTAGAGAAGCTTCAAGGAGAGTCTGTGCACCCCTACAGAACCCTCTGAGAGGCAACACAGCCTTTGAGTTGAGCACATGCAGCCGTCTCATATATGCTGAGGGGAGCAGCTGCTTTCCAAGACATGCCTCAGAAGACAACTGGGAAAAGGAAATCCACTAGCTGGTTAAAAAACTGTTCCTCTTGAGGAAATCAATATGGCGATCTTGGAACACACAACATGCACCTGACCCAAAGAAAGTGTGTTTAAGAACTGCCTTATGCTTGTGAATGAGTTATAGAGGCTTATGGTGATAGTGTGGAAGCCTCAGACCATACCATAATCATGGTGCAAAATGGTTGACACCTTAATTTCAAGGGAACAAAACTCCAGAGACTTTATTCAGTTTAGAGGCATTTCCTTGCTGAACATGTAGGGAAAAAAATTCAGTTTCTCCATCTTGGATAAATGTATGACCAGCTGACAAGCTGTCAGAAAGCAGGCATCCTGGAATATCCTGGCTCCATGGAATAATCTGCAGTGATCTGGGAGTTAATCCAGACAGCGAAGTGCAGCAAAGCAGATCTGTATGCTGCTTGGTTAGACCTTGCCTTTGGCTCTATCCTCCATTAGCACATCAGGTATAAACTTGATGATTTCCACCATGTATTTTGAACCTGTTACCAAACTGCTGTAATAACCTGCTCATCTACTGCACAATCTGGGAACTTACCACACCTCGACAGAGACTCACAAGAAGATGATGATAAAGATTTTATATGATGCTCTTCTTCTTTGTCTTCTTTCAGGTGCTCCTTTTAGCAGTCACCACAGCAGATCAACCGTCTGCATGCCTTCCTTTACTTTCCATTAATTTTCTATGCATATTCCTCTTTTCCCCCTGCCTTGCAGCTTTATATTCAAAATTCTTCATCCTGTATATCTACTCTCCATCCTCTGCAGATGTTTAGACCATCTGTGGTCTGCAGATGCTACCTCTGCTGAAGCTACAGTCGGTATTATATAGTGTTCAGATTCAGACCATCTAAGTCATTTAGACTCTTTTTCTCCAATTAATCTTTCTGAGTTAACTTCAATAATTAATTCCTCCAAACCATCAACGTGTCTTTTAGACCCCATTCCTACAAAACTGCTCAAAGAAGTCCTGCCATTAATTAATTCTTCGATCTTAAATATGATCAACCTATCTCTAATAATCGGCTATGTACCACAGGCCTTCAAGGTGGCTGTAGTTAAACCTTTACTCAAAAACCCTTCTCTAGACCCAGCTGTCTTAGCTAATTATAGGCCAATCTCCAACCTTCCTTTCATATCAAAAATCCTTGAAAGAGTAGTTGTCAAACAGCTAACAGATCATCTGCAGAGGAATGGCTTATTTGAAGAGTTTCAGTCAGGTTTCAGAGCTCATCACAGCACAGAAACAGCTTTAGTGAAGGTTACAAATGATCTTCTTATGGCCTCTGACAGTGGACTCATCTCTGTGCTTGTCCTGCTAGACCTCAGTGCAGCGTTCGATACTGTCGACCATAATATCCTATTAGAGCGATTAGAACATGCTGTAGGTATTACAGGTACTGTGCTGCAGTGGTTTGTATCATATCTATCTAACAGACTCCAATTTGTGCATGTAAATGGAGAGTCCTCTTCACACACTAAGGCCAATTATGGTGTTCCACAGGGTTCAGTGATAGGACCAATTCTGTTAAACTGCAGGAATGTCTTAAAGACATAAAGACCTGGATGGCCGCTAACTTTCTGCTTCTTAATTCAGATAAAACTGAGGTTATTGTACTCGGCCCTGAAAATCTTAGAAATATGGTATCTAACCAGATTCTTACTCTGGATGGCATTACCTTGGCCTCCAGTAACACTGTGAGGAACCTTGAGTCATTTTGACCAGGACATGTCCTTCAATGCACATATTAAACAAATATGTAAGACTGCTTTCTTCCATTTGCGCAACATCTCTAAAATTAGAAATATCCTGTCTCAGAGTGATGCTGAAAAACTAGTTCATGCATTTATTACTTCCAGGCTGGACTACTGCAATTCTTTATTATCAGGATGTCCTAAAAACTCGCTGAAAAGTCTTCAGCTGATCCAAAATGCTGCAGCAAGAGTCCTGACAGGGACTAGAAAGAGAGAGCATATTTCCCCTGTTTTGGCTTCCCTTCATTGGCTTCCTGTTAAATCCAGAATTGAATTCAAAATCCTGCTCCTCACATACACACTATACACTATTTATGTTCCCATTTTCCTATTTTAGTTAGAAGACCCAAAATGCCATGTTGCAATTAGGAATGGGTACCGATATCTGGTGCCATTACGAATCTGATGAAACACAAAATCTGATGGGTTTCTTTTGGAAAAGTTTCACTGCTGTAGGCAAAAATCCTGAAATTTACTCATTTAAACTTCAGTAAATTGTCATAAACATTTTCAAATGTGTGTAATCAAATACAGAGGAGAGTAACCATATTGCTGTTAGCAGATTGTTAATCTTTGACTGATGAAAGGATTTTCATTTTCTTCTCTCTGAATAATGTTCAGAGTGTAACACTTAGTAAGTTATAATGAAAACAGAGAGATTAAGTGTTTCAGTGTCTCATAAACTATAAACTTATCAACATGTGGCTCTTACTGACTCATACCTTCTGAACCAGCACACACACATTCAAAGTCTGCTACCATCCACTGGTAAAACTGGGTATTACATCAGAGCAGCAAAGGTTCAGCACAGCAAACAGGAGCCATTATATATCTCATCTGTCCTGGGAGTGGTTCAGGATCACATTTAAAGTCTGCTTTTAGAGTATTAATAGTTGAAGAAAAGACAAATTCCAAACTTCAAACTTCAGAGTAAAATGTGTTACTGTCTGAAATGTAAATGTGAAACAGGATGCAGTTCTCTGCCAACTTAAAAAGCCCATATTTTATGAACTACAGAACATAGAAAACATTTCAAATGTTTAAACTGAGAAAAGTTTAACTTAACAGTTATAAAATGTCTCAAAAAGTTGGGGAAGTGGAAAACAAAAGGCTAGAAAAGTATGTGGTACTAAAAAGAAAGGGCTGGAGGAACATTTCACAATAATCAGGTTACATATCAGTGATATCATTGGGAATGAAAACACATTTAGAAATGGACAAACACATTTCTAGTGATTTGATTTGTTACAGTTTCAGTGTTATCATTCTGTTGCTTTTATTATGTTTCTGCAGCATTTTAACCATAATTCTGTCTCACCTCATTCAAAGCTTAAATTGAACTGAAGCTGCTGCTTATACAGAAGTAAGTATGAGTAAGTCAGAGCAGAGAATTATATGTAACAACGCGGTGAAAGGGATGCTAACCAGTCCCAACATGTTAGTGTCCAATGAAGCGGTGACACAGTGAGCTTGCAGGGACAGGCTCAGGGCGGGGCTGGAACCAGATTGATTGATTGACTGTGTGTTTCCCACAGTGACAGTGGGAGCCGAGCAGGAAAAGAGTGCTGCAGCCATCCAGGAGTGTCTGTGTCCTGGGCTGAGAAGATAAAAATCACAGTGTGTGTGCATGTGTTGCCACAAATAAAAGAGCTCTCGCTTGACCTTGATGCTGGTGTGCGTGTGTGTTTGGGGGCAGTGTCAAATATGTCACTTCATGTCAGGAGACTCTGACTCATCCAGAAACCTGGCAGCTAAGCAACTGTTCAAGTCATGCAAAGATGTGTGTGTCTGTGTGCCATAGGTCTCTTTAAAGTTTTCCACCTCACACACAAAAAATTTACAAAAATAAGATATCAGAATGATTGTGCTAGTTCTGTGAATATTTTTTTTAATAGTTCCACAAATGCAACATTTAGCCTAGCCTGAAATAAAAATGACTGCAGTGCAGTCTTTTGTGTGTGTTTAATCAGCTCAGTCCCTCGGGGGAAATCCCAGGATCCTCTGCCCGTTATGTGTCAATCTAACGTCTTGCTTGTGCATGTTTGTGCTTGTAAGTATTCATTTGCAGTCATGTTGAAAAGAAAGCACGACCTTTTACATTTATTAGGTTTCATGTATCAGGCAAAAAATCAAGAAGTGTCAATTGAGGTTAATCCAAAAAAATATACAAAGATGAGTTTTAACAAAGGTTATAGTTTTTTGGCTAAGAAGTAACACTCAGCTCTAATAAAGCCTTAATCATAATGTGTTATTTACAGCAGCAGAGACCACGGCCCCACTACTGTGATAACTCTTTGAAATCTGCTTTAAGCCCACTGGACGTAGTGGACTAAGCAGTAGCAGTAGAAACAGGTTTATGCTTTCACTGCTGAGTGTCTGAGAGCTTCAATAATAAAAAAAAAAGAGCATTAATAATGTTTGCAGTCAGCAGCTGCTCTGTCAGGTCTTTGTTTTCACTTCTTTTATTTGGGATCAAATGAAAATCTTTCTTTGAAACATTTGTCAAACTTGCGGGCTTAGGGTAGAGCCATTTGCGCGGGGGTGTTTTTGAATTTTTAAAAAAGAACGCTTAGACGCTGCTAGCATAATGGACAACTTTTCAATGGGGTTACCACACAAACGCAAAGCAGAAGATGAAGCATTGCTTAATATGTTTCCAAACCAACTTTCTTCCAAGCCAAATACTAGAAAATATGATGAAGCATATCTTCCCTTTGTCTTCACCTGCACAAGTGCCAAGGTAGGTCTCTTCGACAGAATTACTTTCCCCTGCGTTGGGGCTCTCCAAATCGCAGACAAACAGCATCCCACATTCTTGATTTTTAGTTCACAAACACTTCTTATAATGAATAACTACTCCTGACATTTTGGAGATGTTAGCTCTTTATACAGTAAAGTTAAAGTGGGTATACACTGTATACTGACCTTACACTGTTTTTTCTTTGTGGATATTTTTTCCTTCCTGATGATCAGAAGAGTGCTTGATGGCTTCAGAGACGCCTGCAGAACAACAGTGATGTCTTTCAGCCTTTAGAACAATGTTCTTGGTAAGGGTTATGCATGCCTTTTCACATGTAAACAAAAAAGAGAGATCACAGCAGCCTTGCACTGTCTCACTGTGCGTTACAGAATCCAGGATAAAATGACACTGTTTGTGTTTAAAGCATTAAATGGCATTTCATCTGCATACATGGTAGAAATGTTGAACCAGGTTTGAACCTCCAGTTTGATGGATGAGTTTGGTTATGTTTGTGTTGTTCTGTGGACATTATTTAAGAACAGAACCTGTGAAACACTCAGACCTGCTTCATACGTCACCTCCTTTCTTATTGCCTATGTAATTATTTTTTATCCTACAGTCTAAAACCTAAACCTCTAAAACCATACAAAAAAAATATAATATTTATATGTAACAAAACTTTATTTAAACTCATAAAGGTTTTCATAGAATAAAGTCCTACAAGTTAATAATTTTCAGTTTAGTTCAGTTCATTTTTATTTCAAACATATACATTCACCAACATTTCATAAAATCTTTCCATGCAGTTGTTTGAAAAGGAGTAGGCAGAAGTATATACTTACTTAGCCCTACCCCCTCAGGTTTACATCCTCATCATCTAAATTTGAACAACAAAAACATATACAATGCCTTCAACTTAGAACATAACATCACAAAAAATTATTTTCTCATGTTCAACTAAAACTATATTTAGATTTGCTAATTTGTAGAAGAAAATAAACACCAGTTTCACAGCTGTCTTGGGTTAATTGCATTTTCTTCATTCTTATACTTATTTAAAATTTCTTTTTTGAGTTTTATTTTAAACTGGTTTATATCACTACCGACCTTTATTTCTTCTTTTAACTCATTCCAAAATTTAACTCCCTCTATTGAAATAAACATCCTTTTCAATGTTGTTCTTACTCTTTGTAATTTTAAATTCCACTTCCCTCTAAAATTATACCTCCCTTCTCTTTATAAGAACCATTTACTTATTTCGATTGGGAGCATCCCTTTCCTTGCCTTATATATTATTTGCACTGTTTTAAACTTCCCCAGATCCTGGAATTTTATAGCTTGCGTCTTAATAAAGAGTGTGTTTGTCTGAGCCCTATACCCCTCCTGATTTATTAGTCTAATAGCCCTTTTCTGCATTATAATTATAGTCTGAATATTACTTTTATATGTATTTCCCCAAACCTCTACACAATAACTCATGTATGGTAATAGTAAAGCACAATATAACATATACAATGTTTTCCTATCCAGAAATTGTTTTACTTTCCCCAAGACAGCAATGCCCCGTGCTAACTTTCCCCTCACGTAAGTGATGTGTGATTTCCAACAGGCCTTATGATCAATGATCACACCAAGAAATTTAATGGTATTAACCCTTTCTAGATATACATTATCAACACAAATTTCAATGTTAATGTTTTTCTTATAGTTTCAGAATAACATAAATTTTGTTTTATTTAAATTTAAGGACAATTTGTTTCTATCAAACCACTTCTTTAATATCTTTAACTCCTGTGTAATAGATATTTAACAGAAAAGCTGTGTGATGTGTGGTCGACAGTGTGAAATGCTGCACTCAGGTGTAGAAGAATTAAAACTGTACTTTTTCCAGAGTCAGCAGATAAAAGCAACATCATTAAACACCTTCAGTAGAGCAGACTGTGCTATGGAAGGCTCTGAAACCAGACTGATATTTATCCAGGATATTATGTGTGTCTAAGAATGAGGATAATTGGTGGAGGACAACTTTCTCTAGAACCTTAAGGAATGGCAGCTTAGAGATTGGTCTAAAACAGGGATAATGAGAGTGGTTTAAATTCTGAGAAAAAGAATGAACATGTAGGTGGTTCAGAAGGGTCTTGGGGTGGGAGCGGGATATGTGCTCTGATGTTATCAGTTTTTTCAGTAAAGAACTTTTGAAAATCCTCAGAAGTGTGTGACGCAGACTCAGATATGGCTTAAGTGGTGGGATGCAGGACAGAGTTGATTGTCTTGAATAGAACTTTAGGATAACCAGAATTCTTAATAATGATCTTGGAGAAATAATTTACTCTTTCTACCTTTCTGGTGCGCTGATAGTTATTTAAACAATCTCTAAACACTTGGTAAGAAATGTGGAGCTCATCTTTCTTCCATTTTCGTTCTGCTTTCCGGCATTCCTGTCTGGCGGCATGAGTGACCTTATTAAGCCAAGGCTGAGTTTTACATTTTTGCCATCTACATTTTAGAGGAGCAATTGAGTCCATAATGTTTGTACAAGCAGAATTAAAACATGCAAGTAGCTCATCAGGATTACTGCAATGAAGAGAACTTTCATCAAATGTCAAGGCTCTGTGTGCAGGCAGGCAGGGATCCAAATGCAGGACTCGGAGACTGAACGCAACTCAAAAAACCTCCGCTTTATTGTTGGCAAAAACACAAAACATGAACTAAACAATGACTACAGCGAACCAAAACACACAGACACAATCTGAGGGTACAACACGACAATGGCACAGAGAAACACGGGGCTTAAATACACTGAGGAAGTCATCAAGGATCTCCCAGGATACACAGACACACACACACACTTCTTTTCCACCCACATGGTGCTGATGGAAAATCAGTTCCTACTTCTAAAACCAGCCAACATTTTATTGGTTATTATGAAACATCACTAACAGACTGTTTTAATCTTCACGAGAATCTCCATTACATAGAAACTACAACAGTGTCAGCGTCGGCAGAGGTAGTAAGGGATTGTTGTTGCCTTTGTTATTATCCGCTTCTTTGGAGACACACATAAAACTTCAATAACTGAAAACATAAAATAGATCTGGACACAGATGAGGGTCTGTAAGGATTTTCAGTGTTTTATTTCTGAGCTGGATTCCTTCAATGTAGCTAAACCAACAGGAAGACTTTGATCAATAATGGATTAACAGAATGTTGAGAGCATCAAATGAGCACTAATAATAAAAAAGAATATTAATAATGTTTGCAGTCTGAAGCTGTTGCACTTTGTCAGGTTTGGTTTTCACTTCTTTTGTTTGGGATCAAATTAAAATTATTCAGGAATCAAGCAGGTGTGGCTACTAACCTGTCATACCGGTCCATGTTGTGACATAAAACGGCTACAGGGAACTACAGGTGCATTTCCTGATATGTGGCTGTAAGGTAACGTGGTAACGTCCACTTTACCTTTAGATTTTTAACTTATGTTTTATCTTTTGACTTTTAATTCATGAACTTTTTACCTTTTAAAATCTTTTTTTTGCTCGAGTAGAATACAATATAATGAGGTTCCATTTGACCCACTGAAAAAGAAGACAGGAGTATACTGACCTTGAATGTTTTTATCTTTGTGGATAATTTTTTCATCATGACGATCAGAAGACTTTTTGAGGGTTTCACAGATGCCATCAGAACGACAGTAAGTGTTAAAATGATGTTTTTGAGCCTTCAGAACAATCTCCAGACTAAAAGCTTCAAAAGCATATTTTTTTAGGAAACTATTTATTGTATTTTAATTAAATTATAAGCACTTTGGTTTTCGATTTGCAACAAAAATCAAATGTACTTATTTACTTACATCTAGGTAATCTAACAGGTTGACAAACGTCTGTTAATGTTAATCCAGCTGATCCAGGATTAAAGCTTCACTTTACTAGTTTAAAAAATTTCTGTTGTTCTGTGGAGATAACAACTGAACCTGTTAAACACTCTGACCTGATTTTTTTATAGAATAATATAGAATAAGAATTTAACAATAGATGCGGCACGTCACTCTGCACGTCACTCTGCACGTCACTCTGCACGTCATTTTAATGCGACTCATCAATGTCCCTAAGACAACGATCAATCTTAGCTTTATTTTAGTTTAAAGTTTAGATTTAGTCTCATGTAGTCAGGTTTAAACTTGGATTTTCTGTTATTCACTGAAAATATCAGGATCCTCAGACATTTAGAGCACTCTAAGTGTCACTAAACCAGTCGCACTAGAACTAGATCACATGCGAATGGCTTCCGTAATGGCTTCCGTAAGCATGCTGCTCTGCTCAACTTTGGTGTTTGTTTTCATCGTGCTGATTTCTGCAGGTGAGATTTAGGTATTTAAACAAAAACAGTGTTTCTCTCTGAGATAAGGAGGACAGGTATTAACCTTCTTTACATGTTAACAGTATGATGACTTACTGATTTGGTATGTCCATAGTTATGAAGTTACGGACCTTTTCTGTCAGTCATTATGACCTCAGTAAATCCAAATCAGTATTCCTATGTAGGTTAATCTTTCCATATACGTTTCAGTGCCTGATATCAATTGTAAATATACACAGTAATGCTACAGAACACCAAATGTATTTTAGCTCACCAGTGTGTAACATATCTGCTAGCCTTAGCAGCATGAACTAGCTACATAGTAAACATAGTCATTAATATTATACTTCTACATATGCAGATTCACTAAATGACATGAAAGACTCAAGTCACACAATTTGGCTACCTAGAAGTCCACATGTGCAATAATGCAACTATAACTATATTTATAAAAATAAATCTCCACTCACCCTGTGGGCAGTCTTTATGTTTGGGTCCTCTACCAGAGGTCTGGGAGTTTGAGGGTCCTACACAGTATCTCTGCTGTTCCTACGACTGTGGTCTTCTGAACAGAGACTTTATTAAAGGAATAACAAAGTTAAAACAAACTTTCCTCATTTTAATGTCCTGTTGTTATTCATGTGAATTATATCATATTTTGTAATATACCAGCTGATAATGACATCATCACAGCATATATTTATAAAGTATTAAATATTTGCTCATGATTAAAAATGTTTTGTGATTAAGATTTCTTCCATCAGCTGTTAGTTCACTTAATACTAAAATTGATTAGAGTAAAATTATATCCAGCTAGTGTTACGATTTTTAATACACCACGAATTCTATTTTAAATAACAGCAAAAAAAACAAAAACAAAAAAAAAATCCACCTATATGTGTATGTGCAGAGCTCATTGGACTTTCTTTGTTTCCCTTCATTCTGATTGACTGTTGTAAAAGTGAACAATTGTACTTTAATCTTTAACCTCTCTGCTCTGTGTTGTTTCCTCTTTCAGACCAGAAAATCATCACCGCTGAGTCTGGACAGAACATCACTCTGCCATGTCGAGCTCCAAACAACAACATCATAGTTGTAAAGTGGAGCAGAGCTGACCTGAAGCCACAATATGTGCTTTTGTTCCAGATGACCAGCATCCATCATTTAAGAACCGGGTGGATCTGCAGGACAGACAGATGAAGGATGGAGACGTGTCTTTGATTCTGAAGAATGTGACGACTGCTGATAATGGGACATACGAGTGCCATGTCGTCCAGGGAGTCAAACAACCTTTGAAGCTCATCACCAGCTTCTACCTGAGTGTTGTTGTTCCTCCAGGTGAGTGAGTAGAGTTGAGTGTGTGTGTGATCAGAGGTGAAGCTGCTTCCTTGTTGTTGATGTTTGTTTCTAAAGATGTTGTTGATGAGACTTTGTAGAGCTGACACTTCACACCCGTTTCTCACCTGCAGGTCAGACAGGAGGACAACCAGGGGATGGACCTGTTGGACTGATAGTTGCTCTGAGTGTTTCTGCTGTGCTTCTTGTTGCTGTTGTTGGTTTTTGATATACATAAAACATAAAAAGACAGAGAGTCATGTCTCACACAGGCCTGCTGTTGATCAGCAGCTGTTTGAAACATCAGACTGATCTAGTGATGTTTTCTGTGTTGTTGGAGAAGTAGAAACAAAGAAACAATAGACAAAAATGCATGATGCTAAACATCAATCAAACATGTTCACAATTAACATTACAACTGTAAAATAAGAATAACCACAGACAAACAGCAGCAGACATATTTACTTCACCATTCATTCCCCTACCAGGCCTAACCTAAGTCTCAGCTAATATCCTGTAATCAGTATTGGGACACTCAAAAAAGTAATATACTGCACATTAGTCATCATCTTTCCTTGATTTCATACCGAAGAAAGTAATTTGTTACATCTGTTTTGCATTACTCTGCAAAATGACCTGGAACTCATTGTCTAAAAGTGATAAGTTAAAAATATAAACCTGAGGATAAAATGAGGATAAGATGAAATTAGCTGATTGCATCACAGGTTCTCATAACAAAAATAACATATGAATTTTTTTGTTCTCTTCTGCCTGTCCAACATGTGTGCAGATTAATGACCTCTTGTAGTAACAACAAATAATGTAATTACTGAATTTAGTACGGTCACATGTTACATTACTGATTTACAGAAAAATGCACTGTGATTACTTTAATGCATTACTTTGGAACACCGAGCACTGGCTGTAACTGAGGGATAGATAACCAAGAAGCTAAAACAAACATTTCAATCCATTGCAAATGACCACAGCAGATCTTTTCAAGCTCTGCAATCAATCTACACACTGCAAACAAATTGAGTCATGATATTACTAAAGGCTTTTACACATAGAGTGAATTGCGGAAAAGAAAACATGAAAATGAACTAATGTCCACATCAAGCACTATGAGCTGGTCTTGATGTTTCAAAACAATAAGAGGAAGAAACTTAACAGTTTTGAAAACACTAACTACAACTAAAACAGTAACACAAATATCATGCACATGTGAACACACCGAAATATCCAAAGACACATGTTAAATGAAGAACCTTTTGGACCCACCTTTAAAAGAACAAACAGTAAAAACCCACCACAACAAATCAAACCCACTCCCACCAGAGTGAGACCATCACCTCCTGAAGTTTCCACAGAACAACAAAACCTGTTTGCCAAGAACACAGCAGAGAGCAGAAATCTGCACCACTTACATCACATTTCTGTGATTATCATCAAACCTGTTCAGACTGTGTTAGTGTTTCTCTGTTCTCTCTGTGAATTACAGTGTTTGTTCGTCTTCAGTATTTTCATGGATCTGTTTTATATAATCTCAGTAATTTTGCTTCTGTGTACTGTATGTAAAAAGTAATACTAATTATAAAACAGCAGCTGTTTGTAAGATCAAACATGTTGTGTGAGGTTTGGACAGCACAAACTGATCCTCATGCAGAGATCAGATGTTACAGTATATCTACAGACACTCACTGAACCAAAAGTATAAACACCGTAGAAGAGGCCTTTTAGATTATAGATAATCAGTCATCTGTTTAATAGTGTTCGATTCATTGAAGGGATAACACTAAATGACATCTAGCTCATCACACGTTGTTATTACAGTGTTATAAACCCAAAGAGCTCAATAAGTTTCATATACCAGCAGAGTCTGATATTTCTGATCCATAATGATTTAACATTTCCTTCCATGAACTAAACTCTGCAGTTTGTTATTTCATTTCAAGCGCTTTTCGGATATTGTGTATCTTTTTTTATCTTTTATATTAGATTTTTTTTAATTAATGACTAAGGCTTAATACTGCATCTGTTACCATTTCTTATGTCAGTCTTTATTAATATGTTTGTTTTCTAACAGTTTACATAATATGTCATTTCACTTGCTATCAAAACTACTATCACTATACAATCTATAATCTATTTAATCACTACATTAAATATACTGCATTAGCACTATTGCTGTATTTAGACAGTTATAAAACATTTAAAAGCTTATATGTTGTGTTAATGTGCTTGGTATTTTTTGCTGTGCGCTGTGTTTGAGATCCTTTTTCTAAGCCTTTCTGCACAACCAGCATGTATTCTGTTTTCATCCAGACAATAAACTGCAGCACTAAAAGATAAAAAAAAATGTATGTTGTTTATCTAAAAATAAAAAACTCACTTTGCATAACATAATAATGAAAAAGCAGTACTGTAACAGGTAACCCTGCATGACTAATAAGCCTATAGTGGGTCTTTACAGGATAAACAACATTTTTAAGCATATTTAAAGTGTCTGGATCATGCCACAAGCTGGTATGTGTAAAAGGCACTGAGAGAAATGAAGCCACCATTAGCACTGTGCACAAAGCAGGAGAGACTTTCCCTCAAATTCAGCATCTGGAATAATGAACTCATGGTACATCAAGTCATGTTATTATTGATGGAGGATGTAGTAGGACGGACCCCTGTGAGTTATTTGATGCATGAGTTGACATTGTGGATCACGCATCTGACATTCAGTTGCGTCACATTAACATGTGTTCTGTAAGCAGACACTACTTTTTACTCCTGACCGTGCTCAGTGAATACGTTTTTTTACAGGTTATATTAGAAGTATTACAGCCTGATCAAACACCATAAACTCACAGTTAGTTCCATGACCTCTGCGAACACACATGAATGTTCATCCAAAAATGAATAAAATACCGTCACTTTATTTGAACGCTGAAACCAGCCCACTGAAGGAACAATGGGCTGGGAGGTCAGTTCCTTCATTATAATTATGTCAATTCTCATTACCATTGATAAACAGCCACTGATCAAGGCCCACTGATCAATGGCCATGAGTACCATTCACAGAGAGTTGGGGAATGGCTGCAATCACAGCATTGTAAGATGGTGAAAGATGTACCCTTAGGCCCCCTCCTCGATTCAGAGATGGTCTTTCCCTTTTCACGAAAACGGCCTCCTTGACTCAGCGCTCAAACCAGCGTTCCTCCCTGTCCAGGATGTGTACATCCTCATCATTGAAAGAGTGTCCACTGGCCTGTAGGTGTAGATAGACTGCAGAGTCCTGGCCTGACGAGGTTGCTCTTCTGTGTTGTGCTATCCGCTTCACCAGAGGTTGTTTGGTTTCCCCCATGTATAAATCCTGGCAATCCTCCTGGCACTTAACAGCGTACACTATGTTACTCTGTTTGTGAACAGAATCAACTTTTGGAGATTTACTTCATGAAGATATAAATAAAACAAAATCCAAAACACTGGGTCACTGCCCCAGTAATATAACTGGGTATAATAAGAACAGACAGATACTGAGAAGTAAAGAGTTAGTTGTTCACCAATTTAAAAAAAAAAATGTCTACAAATTGGGGCACAATTTAAGAATAATATTCCTCAGTGTAAAATACTTAAGAAAAATCTATGAAAAACACATTTTAGTTTGTGTTTACAGCAATCAATCCAAGTAGACAGTGTTGCTTCTTGACAAGACTTTAAACTTTAGATGGACACATCAAAGTATCCAACTGAGGGGGAGATTAAAAAGCCTTAAACACTGAGTGACTGTAAAACAGCTCAGCCAGTAACAATCTGCCACTGCAGTCAAGTGAGGGTGTGTGAAGTAAGCCTTCTTCCCCTTGTTAATAAAACCTGGACAGTAAAACAAAGGACATTCAAAACCAATTTTGAAAACTATCCATAAATGTGTAGAGCTGCAACCATAGAGCATACATGGATAAATTGTACGTGGGTCTGAAAGGAGAAGCTAATGTTATGGACTGGTTCTTATATATAGTGCTTTTCTACTCTGTCTGAGCACTCAAAGCGCTTTATACAACTATTTCATTCACCCATTCACACAAGCACTTCTAAGCTTAAGTGCTAAGTATCTAACATTCATACACATTCACACTCCGATGGATGCATCGGAGAGCAACATGGGGTTAGTATCTTGCCCAAGGATATTCGGCATGCAGACTGGTGCAGCCTGGGATCGAACCATTGACCTTCTGGTTAGTGGCTGATCTGCTCTGCCACCTGAGCTACAGCCACCCAAAATGGATAACTGCTATATCCAGAAGTTCTCAGACGACACCACCATTGTGGGTTGGGTGAGAACCTACAGCCAAAGGATGAGGGGACGCGAGGCCAGCCACTCCGGCACAAGCAGAGAACCACCCAGCAGAGCGCCTGCAAGGGATGGCTGTTAAACCTGTTAAACCTGCATTATTTCTAATGGCCAGTAGGGGGTGACTGTTCTTTTACAGGTGACTGCAGTGAAAGAAAAGAGTCACAGCCATTCATCAAACACATGCATCATTTAATCTCTTCTACTCTTTAACATCTGGTATGAACATTCTTCTTTTGGCCCTGACGTCTGAGAATGCAATTGAAACCATGATGGACAGTCAGACAGGAGCCCTTGTGTCACGTGTAACACATAACTGCATTGCTGGTTTGATTCATCTGGAGAGCACCACGTGCACTTTGAGAGTCATGTTTTTTTTATTTCTCCAGTGCTTTCAACAAAATCCAACCCTCAGTGCTAAGCGGGAAGTTGCAGGGAGCAGGAGTGGACCATCAGTTATCCACATGGTTTGTTGACTACCTCACCAGGAGACCCCAGTATGTGAGGCTGAGGTGGGAGTCTGTAGCACGGGGGCCCCACAAGGAACAGTACTCGCCCCTTTCCTCTTCACCCTGTACACTGCAGACTTGAGTTGTAAAATGGATAAATATCCAGAAGTTCTCAGACGACACCACCATTGTGGGTTGGGTGAGAACCTACAGCCAAAGGATGAGGGGACGAGAGGCCAGCCACTCTGGCACAAGCAGAGAACCACCCAGCAGAGCGCTCGCAAGGGAGCGGATCAGCAACCATGTCAGAACATCCAGAAATGTTCTCCAGAACTACCAAGTAACCTGATCACAGGGAGGAACAGCAGCATCCAGCAGGGGTAACTCCACCCTCCATGTCTATGTCAAACAGGGGCTAAGCACAGCAGCCTCCAGACCCACATCCACATAAGATAAGATAAGATAAGATAATGCACGTACATCGACTCCCCTCTGAAGTGCAGGTGAGCAAAGGCATCGGGACATTTGCTTATTTCCATAAAACACACCTGAAAACTCAGTCCTGCTCTGTGTGATGATCTGCCTTTATCATTGTTAATATTTACAGTGAAACAGCTCCATCTAGTGGGCCTCATCTGGTGTTAATGTAAAATGTGAATCATAGTGTTCCAGTCAGTCATCAGTGTGTCTCTGCACAGCTGTAATTAAAATGTGTTCAGAGGCCCTCAGTGTCTGAATGGTTCCAGTTCAGCTCCATAACAGCAGCGTCCCTGGTTTGATTCCTGTGTTTCAGCTCATATCTGCCTCTCTCACTGAGGGGGACGTCCACTACATGGACATAGAGCAGTTCTGTCCTCTGTACTGATTTAAAAGCTGGTGCTCAGAGGAAGAGGGCGGGCTTTACTTGGTGTCAGTGAGAGAAATGAAAAAAAGCTCAAATGAGTGAGAAGGACGATGAAGGAAACATCTGTGCTGTGTCTGCTCTGTAAGTAGAATCTCTGTGTTTGTTTGAATTCTTGTACTTTGACTGTCTGCTCTCCTGATAACTGATGATGGAGGAGAAGACATGAAAAACAAATCAGGCTGAATTCAAGTTCAAACACCACGAGGACCAACTGCAGGTTTGAACTGACTCTTTATCTTTGCTCAGGAGTCGAGGAAACACAGCAGGCAGTGAAAAGTCTCTGTATGACAACTGTAATAATCTTTAGCTCTTGCTCAACCCCAAGTTGGATAAGACATTAAGAAGATAGAGATGAGAATTTTCCATCTGATTTTAGCATTAAACATTGTTTCATTTTTGTTATTCCTAATTGTATTTAAGTACTGTTGAATTTACTCATAAAGTGTTTTGTGGTCTTAGTGTCTGTTTAGTAGAATAATCTTCACATTCATTATGATCACATTAATAACTTTCTTAAATGTAATCTCTGTTTAGATATTTAATTTATATTATTGATTTTTGTGGATCACTTCAGCAGATCCAGAAGAAGCTGGTGAAAATGATACCATCACTCATGCCGTGTACAGCTACATAAAAACATCAAATCATCAAAGTTAAAGAAAATAATAGTAATTTTATTGTTTATAATGTGAGGACATCTTGAAAAAAATCATACACAAAAAGAAAAAAGTGTGTGAAAAGAAATTAACCATGGATAGAAATCTGTAACAAATATGATCATTTCCATCCCTAAAAAGCCAATCAGTAGCTGAAACATGTTTCCTGCCCTGAGGAGTTACATTTGCTTATAGAAGGATTTTATTGCAGCTTTTCAATCTTGGAACATTTGCAGAATGGAGGAAGAGAAACTGGAATCATGGCATGTAGATCTTGATCATAGTTTCAACATTTTCTCTGATCTTTTCCTCTTCAAATGTCTCAGACTGAGTTTAGTATAAAGGTAGAATTAGATTTAGCTTTATGAGGACTGCGCTAATTTCAATAAAATGAATAATGACGACATTATGGATCATGTGAGGAATGATCAAAAATGTGGACTGTTATAACACTAAAATAAACATTTTCCTGACTTGATTTAATCAAAACATGAAATTACAATATTTAAGTTTATACTTAAGTTTCACATGTGTTTCCTTTGGTCATGTGTGTTTAACTCTGTACTTACTGAGTGTTGTTCACTGTGAGCTGGACTGTGTGTTTGTGGTCTGTGGTTAACTGAAGCTAACAGCTCTGCAGTCGTCCAGCATCCTGTTTCTGATAGAAAGAAAACACTTCAGCTGCAGGTGTTTCAACACAGAGCTGTTCATTTTACAAACAGGAAGGAACATGGAGACATCATTTGGAAAAACATTTCTCTAAACTCTGCACACAGACCATCAATGTATTCAAAGTCAACATAAATTACCAGTGTTGGTCAAGTTACTTGAAAAAAGTAATCAGTTACTAATTACTGATTACTTCCCCCAAAAAGTAATCCCGTTACTTTACTGATTACTTATTTTCAAAAGTAATTAATTACTTAGTTACTTAGTTACTTTTTAAAAACACGATTTACAACCTGAATAGGTGATAAAGTGATAGATCTTTCAGCCCAATTCTACTTTTTCTGCATAATTCATCATACAAAATGTAATCAAAAGGAAAAGTCTCTTTTTAAAACTTGTTTTAATCTTTTAACTTTATGCATCAAGCAAAAACTTAATTATATGCAACATTCTCTGACTGGAAGAAATTTGTTTAACATTTAAAACTATTTTCTGCACATTCCAGCACATAAAATAAAATATTTTTTTGTGTTTACACTCACTCTTTCAAATAGATGCAAGTAAAACACAGCAGAAAATAAATAAAGTCAAAGACTAGCGGTCCTGTTGCTCTATTTTCACCTGTAAAGCAGGACTGGGGTAGGCGGAGGTTTACCCTGGTGCAGGTGTGCTGCAGCGGTCAGTGGAAGAATCCGCGAGTTTCTCTGTGAATTTCACATTACGTCGTAGCGCACTCGCGCTGCTTGCTTGGAAGTTTAGGGTTTTTTAAGCTGTAAAAAGAAGTTTTCTTCCACGCTGTGGACACTAATGTTTTTGTCACTTTTTATGGAATCAAACTCAAAATAAGGTCAGTACTTCCACGCCTTAAACGCTGCATGCTACACTCTGTCCGCATTCGATATATTATGATCTGCAGACAGCTGTTGTCACGAACGTCGCACTCGCTTACGTCACTGTCATGAGACGTTCTTAAAAAAATCACGGTTTTAGTAACGCAGTAACGCAGCGTTCTTATGTGAAAGTAACGGTAATCTAATTACCGTTTTTGCAATAGTAATCCCTTACATTACTCGTTACTTGAAAAGAGTAATCAGATTACAGTAACGCGTTACAAGTAACGCGTTACTGCCCATCTCTGTAAATTACACTAACAACGTCTTCCTCTATTATTAGCTGTTTTTCTTTAAATTTACCTATTTGGCTTTTTAAATATTCAATTGACTCCAGTATTTTAAATATAGTAACGTCGGTCTCTATACTGAAAATCTGAATCTGACTTTAATAAAGTTACTAAATTAGTAGTGTCTGTGACATACATTCATCCTGTTGATCATGTTAGTTTGACTGCAGTCTGAAGCTGATGAGACCCACTGCAGTGTGTGGTGGTTTGGCTAAAAATAGTTTGTCTTTTGCTCTGTGGTGAATAATTTCTGGTGTTAATCTGCACAGCTTTTGTGTCATCCCCTTTTTTAAAAAAGCACCTCAGGTTACAGTAATTCTTTACTTCACAGCAGGTGCTAAGATGAGAAAACTGTGAAAAGCTGCTGCGTTTTTTTTTTTTAACATTATGCGACCTGTAGCCCTGACCCCCATCGTGAGCAAATGCTTCGAGAAGCTGGTCAGGGACTTCATCTGCTCTGCACTACCCGACTCACTGGACCCTCTACAGTTCGCATACCGTCACAACAGGTCCACTGATGATGCCATAGCCCTGACACTCCATGCTGCCCTGTCACACCTGGAGAAGAGAGACACATATGTGAGAATGCTGTTTGTAGACTACAGCTCAGCATTCAACACCATCGTTCCCTCGAAGCTGGACAGGAAACTGCAGGATCTAGGACTGAGCAGCTCCCTCTGCAGCTGGATCCTTAACTTCCTGTCTGACAGACGCCAAGTGGTCAGACTGGGCAGCACCACCTCATCCCCCACCACACTGAACACTGGTGCTCCACAGGGGTGTGTACTGAGCCCTCTCCTGTACTCACTCTACACCTACGACTGCACGGCCACTAGCAACTCCAACATCATTGTGAAGTTTGCGGACGACACTACAGTGGTGGGTCTTATCACCAACGGTGATGAGACGGCCTACAGGGAGGAGGTCAGCGCCTGACCCACTGGTGTCAAGACAACCATCTCACCCTCAACGTCGCAAAAAGACAAAGGAGCTGATAGTGGACTTCCGGAGGTGCAGAGGAGTACACACCCCATCACCATCAACGGCGCCGCTGTGGAGAGAGTGAGCAGCTTCCGCTTCCTTGGTGTACATCTGGCTGAGGATCTTACGTGGTCAGTACACATAAACAAAACAGTGAAGAAGGCGCAGCAGCGCCTCTTCTTTCTCAGGAGACTGAAAAGATTCGGCATGAGCCCCTTCATCCTCAGGACCTTCTATCGCTGTGCCATTGAGAGCATCCTCACCGGATGCATCACCACCTGGTATGGCAACAGCACCGCTTACAACCGCAAAGCTCTCCAGAGAGTAGTGCGGTGTGCTGAACGGATAATTGGAGGTGAGCTTCCTCCTCCAAGACATCTACAGGAAGCGGTGCCTGAGGAAAGCGGGAGGATCATCAAGGACTCCAGTCACCCCAGCCACAAACTGTTCAGACTACTTCCATCAGGAAGGAGGTTCTGCAGCATCCGGTCCCGTACCAGCAGACTGAGAGACAGCTTTTTCCACCAGGCCATCAGACTGCTGAACACGTCATAGACACCTCACCCTCACTACTGGAACTTCAACATTATGCACTCCATACTGTACATAAATACCACTGTTTTGACTACCAACCTCTGTATATTTTACATATCTTATTTTATTGTTTACTTATTTCATTTGTAAAACATGTATATACACACTATATACACACTCACACACACACACACGTAGAAAAACATATTTAGTACACACGTTCAGTAATGTATATACCTTATACATTGTACATATATTTATTACTTTTAGATTAGCCATTTTATATTTCGCTTGTTTTTGCACAACTCTGTTGCTTGTGAAGCCCGCACACAAGAATTTCACTCACATGTACTGTACCAGTGTACCTGCACATGTGACGTGACAATAAAAGTGATTTGATTTGATTTGATTTTGATTTAATCTCTTTTTTAATGCTCAAAAATATCGTCTCCTCAGTTAATTTTAATATGTTTTATTCTACAGAGGAGGATTCAGCTGCAGTCAACTCAACAGTGAGAACTGAAGACTTCAGTTATGGACAAACAGCCATCAGAACAAGGAGGCCCAGGTACAGCTGCTCTTTGACTGTGAACAGAGACAAGCTAGCTGCTCACCGTGTTTACTGCCATCATGCTAAGCTAAACTAAACTAAGCTAACTACATCGAAACTACCGTATTTTTCAGACCATAAAGCGCACCAGATTACAAGGCGCACTGTTGGTGAACAGGTCTGTTTTGATGCATAAGGCACGCCGGATTATAAGGCACATTAAGCAAAACAAAACAGTCAAATAAGTCAAACTTTACTATACTCATTCTTCTTGCTTCCTCCACTCCGTACCATTGATTCATTAATGTTGAATTCTCTCGCAGCTGCTCTATTCCCATGTTGTTGCAGTATATTAATGACTAACCTCCTATTGTGGATGAATTATCTCAGGTGTTCTCCTGAGTGAAGTTTGGTGCGTTTAGAACATCCTGCCATACAATTGCATTTGTCCCTGACCATTGGGAAGCCTCATGTTAACTTTTATTGAGTGGAAAAAAGTTGGCGTTCATCCTCCAGCTTCACTGTTTATGTTATGCTAACATAGCTGTGTCGCTAGCAATCATGTAGCACATCATTATATACCAGCTAGTCCAACTTCAGTAACCCTGCAAAACCCACTGCTGTTTAGTTTTCTCTCTTTATTTATGTTAGAAGTGATAGCAGAGCTGCACGTTTTGGTGTCTCATGTTTAGGTGGAAACTAGTGAGCTAACTTCCTGCTAACTTCTAACTGCGTTAAATTGAATAAATTCTGTTGACATGGATGCTTGAATGTTAAACTTAATTGTTACACCTGGTAAAGTAGCAACAATGATCATTTTATTAAAGATGAAAGAATTTAGACAATTTTTAACAGTGTTTGTTTGACTTTGGGACCTTAAGCGGACGGAGTTTTGGACCCAGACTACTCTGTGAGGCTCCTGACTACAGTAGCCATAATGCTCCAACAATCCATCAGGCGGCTTTGTAGCTTACCAAAGTCGTACTAAAACATTTTTTGACAGATTTTTGAGCTCGTGTACCACATAAAATCAGTTCGAGGTCAGTAAGCACAATCAGAATTCATACATTAGGTGTACCGGATTATAAGGCTCACCGATGACTTTTGAGAAAAGGATTTTAAGTGTGCCTTATGGTGTGGAAAATATGGTATGGCTCAGAGCTCACTGGGACTGTCTGTGATGCAGAGAGGTGGAGATTGGAGGTCTTGATTGAACTACAAAGCTTGTAATCATGTTTCCTGTTGTTTGAACTGTGTGTGTTTGTGTTCAGACTTTAAACCAGAGCCAGACGTCGTCTACTCTTCACTGAAGTAGTCCACCAGTCCAACCACAAATGTCCAGCTGCTGGTCTCTAACTGGTCCCCCAGCACCTCAGACCAGAGGACATCCACATGATCAAAATATTTTTTTTTTTCGCTAAATTGAACTAAATAAAAAAGATCTTATACTTAAGTGTAAAGGTGAAATTTATATGTGAATAAAATACAAATTAAATACAAATATTTTTTTGTGTATTATTTGATGTCCTCAGTGACTTTGATGATATTCTACTTAGGATTCATAAATGTTTTCTCATGTGGTTTTGTGGGTTTCACTGAAGTGTGAGATGGAAAGTTTGACTTGCTTGCATTTGGTTGTGGCTAACCTATCTTTGCTTAAGAAATAAAGATTACACATAAACTTCACAGAAATGCTTCAGAACAGCATGTGTGAGTTTGAGGCTGAAGTTTTTAATTTCTTTATTTTCCTATACACACGGAAACCAACAGTCAGCTATTAATATACAAGATAGAGTCTGGGACAGACAAACAGACAGTTGGGTTTAGTGTCTTGTCATTATTATTCATATTATTATTATCATTATTATTATTCATATTATTATTATTATCATCTTCTGAGCATACACACTAGTAAATCTTCTCAGTAAAGGTTCATGTAATCATGAATAAACTGTAAAGTCTGCTGTCATGTACTGGTGATACTGGTTGTGTTTCCTGGAAAAATTTGAGATTGAGGGTTAAATCTCTGGGTCTGGTCCAGGGCCTCCTCCTGGTGGGACATGCGTGGAACACCTCACCCAGGAGGCATCACTGTCAGATGCCCGAACCACCTAGACTGGCTCCTTAGTTCAAAATTTATCATTCATATTTAGAAATGTCTAAAATTAAAGCTCACAAACCCCTCCTCCACAATGACATGGTAACTCAATAAGAGGGTGGAGTGTTATGTGCCAAAATATGGCTCAGACTCAACGACAGTCTTTATTCCCTCTATTTGTATGAATGCTGTGTTTGTATGTTTGTGCTTGTCTGTGCAATAGAAAACACCTACACATATAACACATTCAAAAATCAAGGCAAAATGCAGAACCAGTGTGTGAAAAGATAAGTGCTTCCTTAAAAACTGTTAGGAGCAAGGAGCAGCAAAGTGCTGCTAATCCATTGCAGTTGGTTAACTGATCATCAGGAAGTCTTTCTTTGAAAGCACAAGTTTTACCCGTTTACTGGTCTGGAAACAGCTGCAGACACCACATCCCCACTCACCTCTCCTATGATACTACTTTGAAATCTGCTTTAAGTCCAGCACACACAAGTGGACTTGCAGATATGGAAGCTATAAGAAGCATTTGAAATGCTTTTGCTTCACTGAGATTGAACCAGTTTGACCAGGATACACACACACACCTCTTTTCCACCCACATGGTGCTGATTGAAAATCAGTTACTACTTCTGAAAACCAGCCAACATTTTATTGGTTGTTATGAAACATCACTAGCAGATTGTTTTAATCTTCATGAGAATCTCCATTATATAGAAACTATAACAGTGTAACTGTGTGCAGAGGTAGTTATGGAATGTTGTTGCTTTTGTTATTGTCTGTTTTTAGAAACACAAAGAAAACTTTTAAAAGTGAAAAGGCAAAATAGATCTCAACACAGATGAGGTTTCTGAGCTAAATTCCTTAAATGTAGCTAAACTGACAGGATGACTTTGATCAATGTTGATGTTAATGCAACAGGTTGATGCTTTCACTGCTGAGCATTTGAGAGCATCAAATAAACACTAATAATGAAAAATAACAATAATGTTTGCAGTCGCACTCTGTCAGATTTGGTTTGGTTTTCACTTCTTTAGTTTGGGATCAAAATAGAATCCTTCAGGAATCAAACAGGTGTGGCTACTAACCTGTCACACAGGTCCATGTTGTGTCATTAAAACAGGGAATACAGGTGCATTTCCTCATATGTGGCTGTAAGGTAACGTGGTAACGTCCCTTTTACTTTTAGACTTTTAACTTCTGATTTTTAATTCATGAGCTTTTAAGCTTTTAATTTTTTTTTTACTTGAGTAGAATACAATTTAATGAGGTTCCTTTTGACCCACTGAAAAAGAAGACAGGAGTATACTGACCTTGAACGTTTTTATCTTTGTGGATAATTTTTTCATCATGACGATCAGAAGACTGTTTGAGGCTTTCACAGATGCCATCAGAACGACAGTAAGTGTTAAAATGACGTTTTTGAGCCTTCAGAACAATCTCCAGACTAAAAGTTTCAAAAGTATATTTTTTTAAGGAAACTATTTATTGTACTTTATTTAAATTTGAAGCACTTTTTTGAAGCACAAATCAAATTTACTTATTTACTTACATCTAGGTAATCTAACAGGTTGACAGAAGTCTGTTAATGTTAATCCAGCTGATCCAGGATTAAAGCTTCACTTTATTAGTCTACAAAATTTGTGTTGTTCTGTGGAGATAACAACTGAACCTGTTAAACACTCTGATCTGATTTTTATAGAATAATATAGAATAAGAATTTAACAATAGATGCAATAGTGGCTGTAGCTCAGGTGGCAGAGCAGAACCAGAAGGTCGGTGGTTCAATACCAGGCTGCTCCAGTCTGCATGCCGAGCAGATACATTCATCGGAGTGTGAATGTGTATGAATATTAGATACTCAGCACTTAAAAACTTAGAAGAAGTGCCGGTGTGATTGGGTGATTGAATTGGTTGTATAAAGCGCTTTGAGTGCTCAGACAGAGTAGAAAAGCGCTATATAAGAACCAGTCCACTTACCATTACAGACACGTCACTCTAATGCGACTCACCCTAAAGCAACGATCAGTCTTAGCATTATTTAAAATGTAAATTTAGTCTCATGTAGGTTTTAAACTTGGATTCTCTGTTATTCACTGAAAATATCAGGATCCTCAGACATTTAGAGCAGTCTAAGTGTCATTAAACCAGTCGCACTAGAACTAGATCACATGCGAATGGCTTCCGTAATGGCTTCCGTAAGCACGCTGCTCTGCTCAACTTTGGTGTTTGTCTTCATCGTGCCGATTTCTGCAGGTGAGATTTAGGTATTTAAACAAAAACAGTGTTTCTCTCTGAGATAAAGAGGACAGGTATTGACCTTCTTTACATATTAACAGTATGATGACTTACTGATTTGGTATGTCCATAGTTATAAAGTTACGGACCTTTTCAGTCAGTCATTATGACCTCAGTAAATACAAATCAGTACTCCTATGTAGGTTAATCTTTCCATATACCATATACATATACATATATTTTGATCTTATTTCATTAAATGCTTTTAAGTCTAGATTGAGAGAGCCAGAGAAAATCGTTTTTTAAAATGAAATTGTTATTTTATAATATGTATGTAACTTTGTAATTTCAACGTGTTGTCGCCTCTTGGCCAGGACTCCCTTGAAAAAGAGGTTCTTAATCTCAATGGGACTTTTCCTGGTTAAATAAAGGTTATATATACGTTTCAGTGCCTGACATCAATTGTAAATATACACAGTAATGCTACAGAACACCAAATGTATTTTAGCTCACCAGTGTGTAACATATCTGCTAGCTTTAGCAGCATGAACTAGCCACATAGAAAACATAGTATTTAATATTATACTTCTGCATAAGCAGATTCACTAAATGACATTTAATACTCTGGACCATGTCCATGTGCAATAATGCAACTATAACTATATTTATAAAAATAAATCTCCACTCACCCTGTGGGCAGTCTTTAAGTTTGGGTCCTCTACCAGAGGTCTGGGAGTTTGAGGGTCCTACACAGTATCATTGCTGTTCCCACGGCTGTGGTCTTCTGAACAGAGACTTTATTAAAGAAATAACAATAGAAAAGTTAAAACAAACTTTTCTCATTTTAAAGTCCTGTTGTTTTTCATGTGAATTATATAATATTTTGTAATATACCAGCTGATAATGACATCATCACAGCACATCACACTTTATAAAGTATTAAATATTTGCTCATGATTAAAAATGTTTTGTGATTAAGATTTCTTCCATCAGCTGTTAGTTCACTTAATACTAAAATTGATTACAGTAAAATAAAATCCAGCGAGCGTTACGATTTTTAATATACCACAAGTCCTATTTTAAATAACAGCAAAAAAAAAAAGAAAAAACAATC
The DNA here is from genome assembly GCF_013358895.1 of Oreochromis aureus. Taxonomy (NCBI): domain Eukaryota; kingdom Metazoa; phylum Chordata; class Actinopteri; order Cichliformes; family Cichlidae; genus Oreochromis; species Oreochromis aureus. The sequence goes on from NC_052944.1 coordinate 70,464,903, forward strand.
CACCTATGTGTGTATGTGCAGAGCTCAGTGGACTTTCTTTGTTTCCCTTCATTCTGATTGGCTGTTGGAAAAGTGAACAATTGTACTTTAATCTTTAACCTCTCTGCTCTGTGTTGTTTCCTCTTTCAGACCAGAAAATCATCACAGCTGAGTCTGGACAGAACGTCGCTCTGACATGTCGAGCTCCAAACAACAACATCATTGTTGTAAATAATTTCCTAATCCAGCACAGTGCTGCTCACAGTAAGATGTGAACAACACTTTCATAACATTGAAAATCAAGAGTTACCTGGATAAGGTTTTCATTCTCCTACCTGACAGCTGACAACTCACTCCTGTTTCTTCCCTGCAGGTCAGAGAGGAGGAAGAGAAGAAGATAATGTTAAATCTGTTGGACTCATCGTTGGTCTTTCAGTTTTTGGTCTGATTCTTCTTGCAATTGTTTTGCTGATGTACAGAAGATGTAAACAACAACAGAGCCAGGCCTCAGACTAGTTTGCTGATGTTCATTAGCAGCAGTTTGAAATGTAAGTGATTCTCATGGCCACATTAATCCCCCTTACAAGGGCTAAGCATTTACTCTGCTAATATAAATATAAAAGCTGTATCATTGCACAGATAAAATCATGTATTACACATTACTTTTTACTTTTCCAAAAAGTAATACAGGTACTTATGGAATTACTTACTGGAAAAAAATACTTCATTACACTAATTACTGTATTTCTGTCACATTATTGTCACAAAATTATCAGTTAACGGCATGTTAACATATGGGTTCATACTAGTGAACCTATAAGTTGCAGTCACACACAGCAACCCAATCTAAATGAATACAAACTTATGATCTTTCTATTAGTATTTACTGATGATGATTTTAACCTCTTTAAACCTCGACCGAAGAGAACTGACACCAACCTCCACATCTAACTACATTTCAATAATTATCTGCCAATCACACGACAGACAGCAAAAATCTGCAAACCTGTTCACACTGTGTTAGCATAAGCACTATAGAAGACTGTGTGAAGTGCACATGATGTCTTTTGGATTACAGATAACTGATAATCAGTTTGATAGTGTTCGATTGATTGATTGATTGGATAATACTGAATCAGTGTTTTTACATTATTATAAACCCAAAGAAAATAAATTTCATGTACCTACAGAGTCTGATCAACGACGCTTTAACTTTTCCATCCATAAACTAGACTCTTCAGATTGCATTTTAATAACAGATATTGTTTATCAAATTTCATAGCCTATCAATTTTTTTGTTTATATTTGATTTTTTAAAAAGACGTTACATGTTTACTATTTCTTTTTTTATTTTTTAATTATTTGATATGTCTGTAACGCTTTCTCACACGCAAATGAACCAAACCAAATTCATTGTTTTTGGAAAATGCAATTACATTTGCTATCATAACTAAAATCTGTTATCCATGTGCTGTAGTTGTTGGGTCAGCCAGAGGGTCTCGCAGAATCAGTGGATAAATGCCTCTCAGAGTGTTTAAACATTTACAGTTCATGAGAGACTGAAGGTCCTGAGGAGAGTTATTGTGCACAGTGCTGCCTACAGTGATTCTGTATGAATATCTATATAATCACTGTATTAAGTATATTGTATTAGAACTTTTGCTATATTTTCTAAAACATTCTAAATACATAACTAAACAATTCACTGCCAGGCTACTCTAGCGTCTTTGTTATGTTAATGTGCTATTTTTTGTTGTGTGTTTTATTTGAGTTCACTTTAATAAGCCTTTCTGCCCAACCAGCACATATTCTGTTGTCATCCAGATGCAGCACTAAAAGATAAAAGTAAAAAAAAAAAACAAAGTAAAAAAACAAAAAAACAAATGGGCTCACTTTGCTGTTTCATTTGAAATTTAAAGTATCAGAAAGTAAGTCATGAAAGACATACAGGTATATTAAACTTATTTGGGGTCATTACAGACCACACAATATATTCAAGCATATTTTGAAGTGTCTAAATTATTTGACAAACTGATATGTGTGAATGCATAGTGCACTCAGATAAAATAAGCCACCATCAGCACTGTGCACAAAGGACAGGAGACTTTCCATCAAAGTCAACATCTGGAATAATGGTCTTATGGCACATCCAGGTAAAAAGTCTAATTGAGATTTAAAAAGAAAAAAATCAAGAAAGACCAGGCCAATACCTGCTAATGAGTGCAGACAGAATAAGAAAGTTTTAATTTTAACAAACAAATTTAAAGGACAAATATGTCGAGTGCGTCACCACAGTGTCACAGCAGTCATGAGATTAAAGGAGCCAGGCTTTGATCACACAGCTAGGATTGTATTTCACACTGACCCTGGGTTAGTAGAAGTATCATACAGTTTAAACGAAGCATTGAAACTTGCACATATTTATTACAGATGCATTGAAGCTAATCAAGATATTTACTGTCAATCTGTGGCTGCGAATAATCACTTTACTGCAAACTTTATTAACTAGTAACCAGTGTTGTGGAGTAACGGAATACATGTAACGCCATTACGTATTTAAAATACAAAATATGAGTAACTGTATTCCGTTACAGTTACCGTTTAAAAAGGTGGTATTCAGAATACAGTTACTTACTTATTCAGAATACAGTTACGTTGAAATAAATGGATTACACGGCGGTACTTCCCTGTTTCATATTGTCGCGGGTCAAGACTGTTTGGGTTTGTTTGACAGCTATGTTCTGTTGTTCCAGGTGGCAGCGTTACGGTTGCCATGGTTACAGGGTGACACACTCTCTCTCTGCGTGTTTCCTGGGTGAGAGAGTGCTTTTTTGTTGTTGTGCTAAGTTAAAAGGCAGAATGCTACAGGTATAGCTCTAAAGCATAGGTGTCAAACTCTGGCCCGCGGGCCAGATTTGGACAGCAGCCTAATTACATGTGGCCCGCGAAGCCATACCAAATTACGATTAGAGCTGGCCTACTGGTATTATGTGTTCGTGTTTTCCTCCGGAAAACAAAGTAAAGCTATTTTTCGGCTACCAGCCCGACACGAACCCACCGTATTAGCCAGAGGTCCCTTTACTACGGTTCGGAGCCACGGACCTTCAGGAACAGTAATAAATCACAGCAATAGTACATTCACGTAGTTGTAAACAGGATGATAACATATTAAGTAATCCAAAGTATTCAGAATACGTTACTCTCATTGAGTAACGTAACGGAATACGTTACAGAATACATTTTGGGGCATGTATCAGGTATTCTGTAATGAAATACATTTTAAAAGTAACCTTCCCAACACTGCTAGTAACTTAATCAGTCATGACAGAAGTTAATATTTGTGCTAACATCGTTTAAACAGTAACAGCTTTACTACAATATAAGCTAACGTTTACACCGTAACTTTAAGCTAGCACCATAAAGACGGTAAAACACGTAATAATATCTACAAATGCATCTTAAAGCCTTTATATTAGCACTCGGTGTATTGCTAACATAACCACATTAACATTATTGACACTCGCTGACTTTTAATAGTCTTTCTATAAATGCTGTCCGTTTAAATGGTCTTACCTGTAAACACTGCTGTATCCACCGGATTCCAGCCAGAGTGGATTCTGGAGTCTTCCCACGCTCCTGTTACTGATCCTCCATCTGGATGGACAATAACAAGCTTCTGAACAATCTAGCAGGTGGAGATGGCCCATATCTATGGGACTGATGTCTGCTAATAACGCCCTTTGTATGGACTGATAACATCCAAGGCGGGTGAATAAAGTCCCCCAGTTGCTAGTGGTGCCATTACCCAGCATACACCTCTCCCTCCATAAATGCAATAAATGATACAAAGGTAATAGCCTATAATTAATTTATCTGCTGTTTCTCAGGTAGTTGCTTACATTATATAATATATTGTATTCAGTATATGTCACTACAATGTGCTTTCGGAAATGTATAAATATACGGACAACAGGCTCTTCTGTGGCAATCTCTTGTCCTCAATAAACAACGTTTAGGGTTTATCTCTACAGTATTCAGTAGGTGGACTCTGCACGTCAATTCTCGACGCGAGGGGGGTACTGTTAGGTTTTTGTATTGTGATTGCCATTTATGCTTAGAAATATTTAACCATATTTGCTTAGAGGTGTATAATCGATTGTGTAGTGATAGGATGTGTGATCTTCAGCAGGCTGTAAAAGGCTTTGTGTGCATTCCAGAGCTCTCTGACTTCCACACCCACATCTTGGGAGCATGGGAGAGGTCGTATCTTGTTTTATTGTTTTATGGTAGGATAAACGTGTTTTAGGCTAAGTGCATTTTGTTTAGATGGACTGCTGGACTTTCAGGCCACGAAAACACACACACGTGTTTTCGTGACATATCAGTACCTATGACAAAAATGTGACAAATGGGAACGTGCCTTTCTGAAGGTCCTAGAGGCATGGGAATCACAAAAAGTTTTACCCATGCTTCCAGGAACACGCCCATCTGTTGAGATTTTGGCTAGGGTGAAATTTTGGTCAAACCTGAATTTAATGCTACTTGTGAGGACACTGTCAGGTTTATGTGACACACTCATGTCCTTCACTGCTCAAAACAATATGAGGACATGACGACTGAACACATGTAGAGTTCATGTTCCTGACTTCTAACTTGTCCTGCTGTTGTCAATAAAAGCTCTAAACCCAACACTGATGTAAAGCCATCTATTTCACCAGAAATTAAAGCATGTGAACTGATCAGTGGGAGGTTATTACAGGTACTGTGCTGCAGTGGTTTGTATCATATCTATCTAATAGACTCTAATTTGTTCAAGTAAATGAAGAGTCCTCTTCACACACTAAGGTCTATTATGGTGTTCCTCAGGGTTCAGTGCTAGGACCAATTCTATTTACATTATACATGCTTCCCTTAGGCAGCATCATAAGAAGACATAGCATAAATTTTCACTGCTATGCAGATGATACGCAGCTCTATCTATCCATGAAGCCAGGTAACACACACCAATTAGTTAAACTGCAGGAATGTCTTAAAGACATAAAGACCTGGATGGCCGCTAACTTTCTGCTTCTTAATTCAGATAAAACTGAGGTTACTGTACTCGGCCCTGAAAATCTTAGAAATATGGTATCTAACCAGATTCTTACTCTGGATGGCATTACCTTGGCCTCCAGTAATGCTGTGAGGAACCTTGGAGTCATTTTTGACCAGGACATGTCCTTCAACGCACATATTAAACAAATATGTAAGACTGCTTTCTTCCATTTGCGCAACATCTCTAAAGTTAGAAATATCCTGTCTCAGAGTGATGCTGAAAAACTACTTCATGCATTTATTACTTCCAGGCTGGACTACTGTAATTCTTTATTATCAGGATGTCCTAAAAACTCGCTGAAAAGTCTTCAGCTAATCCAAAACGCTGCAGCAAGAGTCCTGACAGGGACTAGAAAGAGAGAGCATATTTCTCCTGTTTTGGCTTCCCTTCATTGGCTTCCTGTTAAATCCAGAATTGAATTCAAAATCCTGCTCCTCACTTACAAGGTCTTAAATAATCAGGCCCCATCTTATCTTAATGACCTTGTAGTACCATATCACCCTATTAGAGCACTTCGCTCTCACTCTGCAGGCCTACTTGTTGTCCCTAGGGTATTTAAAAGTAGAATGGGAGGCAGAGCCTTCAGTTTTCAGGCCCCTCTTCTGTGGAACCAGCTTCCAGTTTGGATTCGGAAGACAGACACTATCTCTACTTTCAAGATTAGGCTTCAAACTTTCCTTTTTGCTAAAGCATATAGTTAGGGCTGGACCAGGTGACCGTGAATCCTCCCTTAGTTATGCTGCAATAGACGTAGGCTGCCGGGGATTCCCATGATGCATTGAGTTTTTCCTTTCCAGTCACCTTCTCACTCACTATGTGTTAATAGACCTCTCTGCATCGAATCATATCTGTTATTAATCTCTGTCTCTCTTCCACAGCATGTCTTTATCCTGTTTTCCTTCTTTCACCCCAACCGGTCGCAGCAGATGGCCCCGCCTCCCTGAGCCTGGTTCTGCCGGAGGTTTCTTCCTGTTAAAGGGTTTTCCTTCCCACTGTCGCCAAAGTGCTTGCTCATAGGGGTCATATGATTGTTGGGTTTTTCTGTATTTATTATTGTGCTATCTACTGTACAATATAAAGCGCCTTGAGGCGACTTTTGTTGTGATTTGGCGCTATATAAATAAAATTGAATTGAATTGAATTAAATGGACAAAAACATGTGTAAAAGGACAAAAATATCAAATGTAGTCAGAATAAAGATCAAGCTGATACTTTAAGGGAAAGTTTGGACTAACAAATGGTATAAACAATTACTTTCTCCTAATGCTAATGTTGGTTTTGGGAAACTTTAACTCAAACTGATTGTTTTAGTATAATCAAAGTGCATTTCATTTATGCACTAGGCCCAAGTGACACATATACTTGATACCAAATACAAAAACATTATGTGTAACCTGTTGGAAGAATGAAGTGGGTATGTCACTCACCAATTGGTCTGTATGAGGGTGAGACAGGACCTCAGCACTTGGTGTCTGCAACAAAAGACAACAATATAACGTCAGAAACATTCTCTAGTATAAATCCCGACTAGATGATTAACTACAGATCATATTTGTATCAGTGAACATTATTACAGAAGGATCTCACTTCCTTATACCAGATTCTATAGAAAGTTAACACTGTACAGTTCTGCTACCCAACAATATGAGGACATTGTAACACACACTACAATCACTGGTCCTACCACATGAGGACTTCTACTTAAACACACTCATGTCCTTCACAGCTTAAAACAATATGAGGATATTGTAACACACACTACAATCACTGGCCCTACCATATGAGGACTTCTACTTTCCTGTTGGAGGTTGAGACAGGATGGAAGGAGAGCAGGGAAGTAGCTGGCACAAATGATTCTATTGACACAACAGGGAAGTGAGATTAATGAACTGAACACAACAGACTCTTTCAAAAATAAAACAGGAAACATGGCATGAAAATACAAACGTTGTAATATACAGCCCTAACATAAACTCCTTAAAACAATGTTAATAACGTTAAGCCAAACTCAAGTAACCTGCCACTAAACATAAGAAACACAAAAACCTTAGAATAACGTCAGAAACGCATGGCCAGAGACCCAGACCTATTGGTTTGTGCTAAATACGAAAACATTAATATTAACATTTAAATACCCCCAAACATATCTTGTGTTGAAAAAAAAAATGTGTGTTGCAGTTAGCTACACTTTAAAAGAGCTTAGACTGACTGTCTCTGCAGTTGAAGATGCAGAGCACATGCAAGGCCGCAGGTCCCTTTAACTCCGGTGGGAATTTAAAAACAGTTAAATTTAACTTCTAATATCTATTGTTGAAGATAAATCTTAAGTAATTTTTTAGTATTTATCATCATTCATCACACAGTTTGGTCAATTCGATTGTGTATTGTTTTAATTCCGTTTAACTAGCGTTAATTAGCTTGTTAAAAACCTTTCAACTGATTAGAAATCCCAGTCTGCAATTAATACAATACAAAATACTACATAGAGTGTACAGGTCATCGGATGTTCCAGATGGGCTTTACCTCCTGCAAGAACTGCTCACACTGTGAGGCAATACACCAGACAATTACATCCACGCTCTTTGGTTCTATCCACCAGTTCGGAAGTTTTGGCGTGAGATATGTGAAGACTTATCAAAGTGTCTAAAATGTCACATTCCAACCTCCCTTTTAGTGTGCTTGTTGGGCAAATTAGATGATGTCACTACAGAAACAAATACAGTCCAAGTGGTTATTACTGGCCTATGTATTGCCAAGGAAATAGTCCTCATGAACTGGAAAAATAAAAATAATCTTAATTCTAGCCAATATAGAAACCATCTAATAGATCACTTTAGTCTTGATACAGCCTCTGAAACCACATTAGATCAATCCCTCTGGGCTCCTTTGATCAGCTCCTGTTAGGATGCCTGGGTCGACCCCGAGGTTTTGAGTTTGTTATCATTTATCATTTCTAGTCTCTGGTTTCTTAAGTTCTGTCTTATGGTTTATGTCTATGTTCTCTAGTTGCTCTGTCTCCCCTGTCAGCTGTATCCCCTTGTCAAGTTCGCGTCTCTGTGTTATGTTTCCTGTTTTACTTTGGAGGTGCGTGTCTTATGTTAATGTGTCTGGCTTTACTTCCTCATCTCGTTAGTTCTGATTTCTCCCAGCTGTGCCCTCCTTCTGTGTCTCATTCCCCTCGTTACTTCCCAGTGTACTTAAACCCTGTGTTTCTTTGAGTCAGTGTCGCGTCGTCCCCCATGCTGTGTGGATCTCCCTGTGTTTCCCGTGAGTTTATGTTGTTTCCCAGTTTAGTTTAGTTTGCTTTGCTTTGTACGCTTGTTTCCCTGTGCCAGCAAATAAAGCTGAGTATTTTTGAGTTCATCCCTTGAGTCTGAGTCTGCACTTTGGGTCCACCACTCCTACTTGCCTGCCTGCCACACAGCCAACCATAACAGCTCCATCGCCTAGTGGAGGTGGGGGGTCGTAGTTTGGTCCAGTCTTCAGTATTAAGGTTGATGTGGAGGTAGGGACGGGCTTAGGGAGTCCCTAGGGATGTTATCTCTGGAGGGCTTAACCGGGGGGTTGTGGTCATGACCTGGTTAGTGGCTCTGGTGGCTCTTAGATGGTGTTTTCCTTGTGGCTGCGTGCAGCAGGGCTGGCGGAGGGTATGTGCTGGCAGACGTAGGTTACTGGCCTGGTAGCATGGTGCTGGGGTGTCCTCTGCCCAGTGTTAGTGTTCCTTGTCTCCGCTCCACAGTGTCTGAGCACTGTCCTCTTGTCTCCACATTCTCCTAGGGAATAACAAAGAGGTAGCCGTCAGAAACACTGCAATGCAGAAGACTAACCTTTACTAACTGGCCAAGAGACTAACGTGAAGTCACGCAATGGATCCAGTGGCAGCAGCATTGCAGCTCCAGCGGCCTGCCGCGGGTCCAATGGTGGCGGCGCTGCATCTCCGACGGCCTGCCACGGGTCCATTGGCGGCGGCGGCGGCGGCGGCATACCAGCACAGGCAACCTGCTCCGGGTCAAGCAGCAGCGGTGTTCAGCAGTTCAGGCAGGTAGTGCTGTAGCAGCTCCGGTGGGCAACAGTGTAGCATGGCACATGATCCATGACGTGCTAGCCGCGCTGGCTGTGGATGTGGCAGCCGTGCTGGCGGCTCCTCTGGCTGGCTGAGCTCCTGCTCGGGTGGCACGACCTCCTCCTGCTCACAGAGCTCCTACAGCTCAGGCTGAGCAGGTCTGGGTGGCGCCGTAGCAGCAGATGGTGGAAAAGATGGGAGAGTGGTGGCTGCAGGCAGACGAGATGATGGTGGCATAGCCGCTGCAGATGGTGAAGCAGAGAGTGCTGTGGAGACCTCTGACTGAGGCGATGCTAGCTGCGCTAACGGCTGGCTTACAGCAGTATTAGCGGTGTCACCGTCCACTGTAAACACAAAAACAGATGGCATGGGAAAATTGTCCTTATTACTCACCACAGCCGGCTGTTGAGATGTCCAAAGATCCAGCTGCAGTGAGGAGCGCCGGCGGCTTTAACGTTGTTTCCGTGTAGTAGACGGGGTTGGCGTGTCAGCCTGTGAATCTACCGGCTGTCAGGGCCGGTGAGTAGCCTGAGGCGGAGAGTGGAGATGGAGGGTAGAGAACAGGAAGTCCATGACGACTGGGTTGAGAGAGTCCACCAGCCTGGGAAATTTAAAAAGCGTTTCCTGCATCTGTCTCTCCACAGCGCAACGCAACACATCCCGGGCTTCTCCCACCAAAAATCACATAGTTTGTAAACTTTGACCATTACCGCCCTCCTGAGTCTCTCCTCAGAGTCTGCTGGGCCCATGTCCAGGTTTGGGTCATTCTGTCATGGTTAGAGCTGGCCAACAGTGGGGATGTGGGGAAAGGAGGACCCAAATGCTGGACTCTTTGATGCAACAGTGCGTTTATTTACAGTGCAGGGAAATTAACAACAAATCCCCAGTGCGTTCCCGACTCCCGTGACATGTCCTCTTCCCAGTCTTAGTGTTCCTTGTCTCCGCTTCTCAGTATCTGAGCATTCCATGCTCACTGCCCTCTTGTCTCCACACTCTTCTAGGGAATTACAAAGAGGCAGCTGTCAGAAACATCACAATGGTGTTTTATATTCTAAATAATAATTCTGCATTATTAAGCAATAAGAACAAGTAGTCTGATGTCCTGTAATCATTATGAAGCTATATTATTACAATTACATAATACAATTATATATCATACAATGAAACATTACATTTTTGTAAAGAGTATCGTATCGGATCAGTATCATCAATACCAACTTTAATTTTACTTGGTATCGGATCGGAAAAGAAATCAGTTTTATCGCACATCACTAATAGCAAGTAAGCCCTGATTAGATGATCTCAGCATCCTGCTAGGAACATAGCACTGTAGAAGATCAGTAATATGAGCTGGTGCTAGTCCGTGCAAGGCTTTAAAAGTCAAAACCAGGATCTTATAATGGACTCTAATTCAATAAGAAGCTAGTGTAACTGAGATAGCAACGGTGTCACATGTGAATACTTCTGGTATCTGGTCAAAGACAAGCTGCAGTGTTTTGCACAACCTGCAGATGAACCAGGGAACCTTTGGTTAGATACATTAACAGTATTGCACAGTGAAAAGGCACTACAGCTTGGTTGTTCCCCCCTCCTTTGTCCTCCTGTTTCCCCTCCCTCTCCCCTCCAGAGAGGAATGAAACAGTATGATGGTGTGTGGGACAAAGGAGTTTTTAAGTCTGTTGGTTCTTGTCTTTGGGAGAAGCAACCTGTCACTGAACAGACTCCTCTGGTTGGTTATGGCCGTGTGCAGAGGATGCCCAGCATTGTCCATAATGTCCAGCAATTTTTTTAGTGTCCTTTTCTCTGCCACTGTCACTAGAGTGTCCAGCTTCATGCCGACCACAGAGCCAGCCTTCCTGATCAGTTTTTCCAGCCTGGATCAGTCCTTCTTTGCTGTGCATGACCAGTTTAGTTTGTTGTCCACCCACAGCCCGAGGTACTTGTACTTGTTGACCACCTCCACCTCCTCCCCCTCTAGCTGAACCAGCAGTGGACCGGCTCTGGACCTCCCGAAGTTCACAACCAGTTCCTTGATCTTTGAGGTGTTGAGTTGCAGGTGGTTTGTGTGACTCCATGTGACGAAGTTCCTCACCAGACTTCTGTACTCCTCTTCCTGATTATCCCAGATACACCCATGATGGCTGTGTCGTCTGCAAACATCTGAATATGGCATAATTCAGAGTTGTAGCTGAAGTCAGAGGTGTACAGGGTGAAGAGAAGAGGGGACAGCACAGTTCCCTGTGGGGCTCCTGTGCTGCTGACCACAGTGTCAGACATGATGTCATTCAGCCTGACGTACTGTGGTCTGTCAGTGAGGTAGTCAGAGATCCAAGTGACCAGGCAGGGGTCCACCTGCATCCTGTTTTTCCTGGAGCATATAGGGCCGGATGGTATTAAAGGCATTGGAAAAGTCAAGAAACAGGATCCTGACCATGCCTTTTCCCTTGTCCAGATGTGAGAGGGCTCTATGTAGGAGGTACAAGATGGCATCCTTCACTCCGGAGGACTCGGAAGTCATTCAGCTCATTGGGCCGGTTCCTTTTGGGGACCGGGACGATGCCGGATGTCTTCCATATGGCGGGCACTCTCCCCAGTCGCAGACTGAGATTTAAGACTCATTGTAGCGGCTCAGTTCAGCAGCACACGTTTTTAGCATCCTCGGACACACCTTGTCTGGACCTGCTGCCTTTCTTTTTTTATATATATATATATTTTTATTAAATTTTCTGCATCCATTTTTGCAAAGGAGAAATTAAAAAATATGCTGCTTTCCTTTTGAAGAACATAAAACAATATGAAACATACACTCCCACCTCATAATTATAGGAGTACCAGTGGGTATATAAAAAGAAAAAAGAAAGGGTCCAGTCTAATAATACGAATAGTAAACCCTGGAGTACAAGATAACAGTTCCTGAGTGTACAGAGAGATGTGGAGAGTTTCAGAGCCCACGCCCCCACACAAACACACACACACAAAAAAGATGGAACATTTACATATGTCATTTGAATGGAGATGGGCACAAAAAAGCAAAACATAATGAGTGGTCAGCTTAGTTGTAAAGATAGGTCAAATCTGTAAGAGAAAAGAAATATGTATAAAGTAGGTAAGTAGATACCATCATAAGGCGCAGGCACATTAGAGTCCATATACTTAAGCATAAGATGAAATAAAATAGAATAAAGTCTGAGCTGGCTAATTGGGAGTGTTGCGAGAGCGCAAAGTCTGAACATGGTCAAAAAAGGGTTGCCAGATCTTAAAAAATTTGGCCATAGACCCACGCAGGGTGAATTTAATTTTGCTAAAATGCAAAGCGTCTCTGATCCAGATTTCCCAGGATGGGGGAGAAGGAGATTTCCAACATAACAATAATCTGCGTCTTGCCAATAAGGTGAGAAATGCTACCAAATCCGCTTGGGGTGTCGGCAAGACAACTGTATCAGGAAGAACCCCAAACAAAGCAGTTAAGGGCACAGGTTGGAGGGCCTGCTGCCTTTCTGGGGCAAAGTTTCCTCAGTTGTCTCCTGACCTGTTGTCTCCAACCCTTTGGGCTGGTCAAACCTGTTGAAGAAGTTGTTCAGTTCGTTTGCCTTCTCCACAGTCCCCCCTACTGTGCTGTTCTTGGTGTTGTGGCCTGTGATGGTTTTCTCACTATTCCAGACCTCCCTCATATTGTTCCTCTCTATCTGTTGTTAACATAGACAATGAGTCCCCCACCTTTGCTTTTTTCACTGGCCTGTGTGTCCCTATCGGCTCTCACGGATGTGAAACCACATAGGTTTACTTTAGCCTGTGGCATTAGCTCGGTTAGCCACGTCTCCGTGAAGATAAACAAACTGCACTCACGGTATAGTCGGTGGTTGTTCAGAGCACACAGTTCATCCATTTTATTCTGCAGTGAGTTCACGTTGCCCATTATCACTGTCGGGATAGATGGTTTGAATCGCCTCCGGTTATCCGCTTTCCTCACTCCAGCCTTGCAGCCTCTGTAGCTCCTCTTTATCTCAGCCGGGATGTTGTGTCGCATGCCGGTCTGTTCCTTTGTTCTTAGTGCCAGCAGCTCCGCTCTCGAATAGATGAAGGAGCTGGTTCCAGAAGTTTTAAAAATTGCATTATACATCCTGTATATCTAAAAGGTACAAGTAGAGTAACTAGAGGAAGGTGAAATAAAGTTTGAAAGCCTAGTCTAAAAAAGTTAAAAGTTAAGAAAAGGTGCGGGGTTGCAGAGCTACTTGGAAAGGCTGCCGTCACTCCAGCGCCATCTTAAAGGAATCTCAAAAATACAGAATCTATAACTGATAGATCTGGCTAGGCACAAACCTATTGCTGGAACAATCAGAGACAATTCTACTGCAGCTAGCAAAGCATGGAGCACCAGGCCGAACTCTTTGTGTGATCTCCTGCATGAGGGAGATGACTGAGACAAGCGTTGTTCCTGACACTCAAACCCCAGTCACTCTCAGTCAGCTCCCATGTACACTGCTCTTTATTGTGGTTACATAAATATGCCTAGGTTCATTAACATGTGACATCTCAAACAGGCATACATGTGAACAAAGAGTACCTTGTCTGTGTGTAGTGTAGGTGTGTGTGTGTGTGTGTCACGACCCTGCGAACAACTCCCGAAAGCTGGTGCTAGGAGTCCAGAGGACGACCTAAACAAAAGGCATTCATACTTAAAGAGATACAGAGTTGGTGTCCTCCTATACTATAAATCAGGAAGAGAAGTTACGACCTCTCTCATGACCTTAGGATGTGTGTGTATGCCAGAGTGCCCTGGAACTCACACAGAGTCTTTGCAGACTACTAAGGATGAAACATGCTATCAATATGCAATTGATTATACATCGCTCAGCATTACTGATTATATGTTTCTAAGCATACATGACAATCCAACAATATAACCCTGACTATAACAGTAAAATTGTAGTGGGTAAAAGCCACCAAGGAACCACTAAGGGCCTCTGTACTACCCATGCAGACTTTCATGCCCAAAGCTCTTGCAGGAATGAGCCGAAAAATAAACAGGACAAGAGGGTCAATATCAGTCAGGGTGAATTAAAGTTTGTGTTTTCTTAAATAATAAAGGGTTTGCAATAGACCTAAAGCATCACAATAAAAAAAGGTCACTAATGACCACAATATACTCTTATTGGTGCAACATGCCAGCAATGAAACTATCACCTGAGGACTTGCTCTTACCTGGCGGCTCCAGACGCTCGTTGCTTTAGAAGAAACAAGTCCACCCCAAATAAATACGAGCCCAGCAGAACACTTATCGCATGCACTAAGTGTTTTAATTCAGGCAATAACTACAATCTTAAGCGCAGCAACTCCACTCACACTCTAAGGTAAGAGCCCAGCTCAGGGATTGCGCATTGCCTGACTAATATTGCACCAGTCCAGTAGACAAAAAAGCAAACCCAAAATAAAAAAAAACAGTTTTAAAATGTGACTGTTTTCTAAAACCAACTTGGGAGGAAAATGCAACAAAAAGGGAGGAAAGGGGAGTCAATAGAATAAAAATTACATTGCAATGCATAAATATATATTTTTTTCATGTTAAAGATTAAATTAACATACCTCCAGCTGACTATTATGTTTGCTGCACAACTTTGTGGCCACAAATAGTATAACGTGCCCACGAAATACTTATTTGTGGCCACGAAATACTATTTCGTGGGCACGAAATAGCACATTATAAGACACACAGACATGAAGGCAAAGAAGGCAAATAAACTATAACAAAGCAACCTAGGCAAAATAGAAATGAGCTTAGGGAACCTAATAAACTTAAACATAACCATAAACGTCAATATATATGTATAAACCCAAAGCGCTGGGTCAAAAGACCCAGGATTGTGACAGTTATATGTTCAGTCGATCTAATTCTGTATATAATATGAGTAGGTGTATTTTGAACTAACTGCAATTTATGGAGAGATTTGTGAGGTAGACCATGAAGAAGAGAATTACAGCAACCTAAATGAGATGTGACAAGGACATTCGCAAGTATGACAAGTAACCATGTACTTACCAATGATTTTGTATACCACTGAACATCCTGAAATGACTGGCTCGTAACTGATGCACAGTAGCGTTTATAAATGATTAATCAATGATTTTTGGAACTTTTATTTTCATTTATCTTATGTTTAAATTTATTTTGCTATATTTCATTATATTGCATTGTTGTTATTGGACAATTGAAAGGTGACCTTGAGGGTCTTAAAGGTGCTTATATATAAAAAGTATTATTATTATTATTATTGTTATTATTATTATTTGAAGATAAAATTGGAGGCAGAGCCTCCAGATCAAGTTTTGGGATACATACACTTTTTCTAGTTTCACAATTTGTATTTTCTTTTAAATAAAGCTTATAGCTAGTGTTTGATCAGGTGATCCTGAAACGTCTCTTAGTTATACTTCAAAAAGTTTTATACTTTGTACTTTGTTGTACTTTATTTGTCCCCCATTTGTCATCTTTTGTTAGTGTACATTTTCACAATTTGGGTCTGCCATCTTTTATTTCGATAATTTGTGTCTCATGGTTCTTGTTTTTACTTGCTGTCTTTGTCTTTAATTGTCTACCGCTTTAATGTACCTGTTTATTTCTACCTATGTTAATATTATCACATTGTAGTAGTGTTTTTTCCATTTTGCTCATAATCAGCTAACATATTTGATTCACCTGATTTTTTTCTGGAATTACAAAAAACAACAACAACAAAAAAAAACTTCCTGACTTTGTGGTCAGGATCAGTTTGTCAGAGCTCTAGAAGTATGAGGAAATACAGTGTCACTAATTCCCGTCACTCCTTCACAAACAAATATCATTTACCGGTTTTCTGTACTCACAAAAGTGGACTTTGGATCTAAATAGCACAATTACCTTTGGGCAAAAATCCTAACACCCTTAGAGCTGCAGAACATACTGATCATCATGTAAAGATAAACTGCTCAATATCTTGATCTCAGACATATTAAAAGGTTTAGAGAGTTCACAGGAAGAAGTGAGCGCCTGATAAGTGTGTTGTTAAAATGGTCCATTAAATAGACCTGCTATGAGTCTGGACCCTTAAAGAAGGATCAGTCACAAGGACTTTTTATATAAGCTGGATTCATTTTATGTTAATAAAGATTGAATATGAATAAAACTTTGATATGAAGCATTGCAAGGTTAGGGTGAGGTTTTTTCAGCAAACTGGGTCGAGGAGCAGATGAAAACTATCAGAACATTTTCTACATGTTACAAACTGTTGTTCTGCACTGTCATCCAGCTTTTATATAAAGTGCAGTGAGAGGTTTCCTTCAGTGTCTGAGTGTAATCAGGTTCACTCTCTCACAGTAAAACATAGATTCACTGTCAGTTAACCATCATTGAAAGTTACTTGTTGTTTTCCTTGTAGTTTGTCTTGAAGTCATAAAGATTACATTAGTCATTAATTTACTAGAATTACTTATGCCCTCAGTTATCATAGGGTTACTGAATCTAATGAAACAGTGACCTCCCCTTTGTACTGTGTAATATAAAAGTCAGTCAAGTTTGCAGATGACACAGTTTTCACTGACAGAATGGAGATCATGGTGTTTTTCTCGCTGTTGCTTCTGGTCTGCTCTGTTTCCACAAATCAGACAAAGGCAGATAATGAAATTCTTGACCATCAGATTTTAAACCAACAGCTCTGTCCACATGACATTAATGCTGTGCTGAGAGAGATGGCGGTCTCAATGGCTGGACAGAAAGTGAGGATCACATTTCTGGAAAAAGAGAATCAAGGTACAGTATCATGACAGGTAGTGAGAGAAGTAACAGCATCAGGGAACGTTCCCTGATGTGTAACAGAGATATGAATACCCATCCTTAAATATTCAGATTGACAGAAATGACGACCGACAATCATTCGTGGTTCTGTATTTTCTTCAGAAATTGTAGTTTTAAAAATATATTGGTTTTTTGGGGCAATTAATAATGCAATGAAATAAATAACACATATTTTCATTTATTTCAGATCAGGCAGCAAAGCTGGAGAGTCAAAAGACTGAAATAGACAAACAGAAGACTGAAACTGAGCAGCTGAAGCTGCTGTCCAAAGGTATTGTGTGGAAATCTTCATGTCTAATACTTCCTGTAAAAAAGTTGAAATCTGTTTTTGACACATTTTTGATGGTAAAGTACAAAATTTAATTTTCCAGAGTGTTTTTTTTTTAATCATTAACCCTTTAAAACTCTCCATAGAACCAAGTCCACCAGAGCTTATCTTTATATTTTTACATGCTGTAGTGCCAGTTTTGGGAGCATTATAGGACAAAATTCTAATAATATGTATGCACTAAGTGCAAAGTAGCTACATAAATTGCAAACAAGTGCAATAAACTACGAAAAAAAAATGAAAATCGTTTTTGTTTTTTTTACATATATTCCTAGTTAGAGAAATTTAAGAGGCTTATCCCTCAAAACTGTAAATACAAAAAAGTTGCACAAAATAGTTTCCAACAACATTCAAATATCGAGGAGAAATACAGGAGGAATTTAGATAACAACACTGATCCAGGAGGGTTAGGTCAAACGATGATTTTAATGAACCACGCGTGGGGAGATGTACACTGCAAAACATCAGCTGTAGATCTCCGTCCAAAAATACACCAGCAGTTGTTTTATATCATCAGGGTATTATTTATGACGCCCCCTCATGCATCAAAGCAGATACATCACATCTACCTCACAAATGTTCTGTTGAAAACCTGTGACACAGTTAAAAGAACATTTTCTTCGCCTCCAAGCCAGGTGCTTCCTGTTCATCTTCTGACTCTCGCTTATCTCTGAAACATCAGAACACGTCCTACAATAAACTATACTTATGCAGGCACAAAATGCAGTTGCAAGCAAAATATGTCTGAACTCTTACCTAGACCTAAGTTCACCTACTCTGTATGTGTGTGTGTCACGACCTCAACTGCACTCTTTCTCACCTCTCACCAGACAGAAGGCCAGCACGTACACAACTGAAACTATATGTGTAATATATTGAATAAATGTTTTAATCAAGAACCACTACTAAAAGCTTAATAAAAAGAATATAAACAAATAAAATATAATAATGAAAAACCTGGTTCTTCGAATAGCCTCATCCAAACAGCTCCTCAAAATAACAACCAAAAATGCAGACTTCCTGACTTATTCTGAGTCATCTGTTACCAAGCAAACTCAAATGCAGCAGGTTGCTGAATACACTCAGGCCTGTGCTCAGCTACTATTTTACTGTAGGATTAACCTTCTAAGCTCCACGTCACTCATACTCTGCTTAGTTTCACTTTCTGGGTGCAAAAGCATGCTCTGCAAAAGTTTGCAGTTTCCTGTCAAGAGTTTCAGCACAGAGTGTACTCAGAGTTGGGCCTTTTACGATTATAAACTTAAACTCAACAGTTTAAAGGAGTTATAACT
The DNA here is from genome assembly GCF_013358895.1 of Oreochromis aureus. Taxonomy (NCBI): domain Eukaryota; kingdom Metazoa; phylum Chordata; class Actinopteri; order Cichliformes; family Cichlidae; genus Oreochromis; species Oreochromis aureus. The sequence continues at coordinate 70,483,488 of NC_052944.1, forward strand.
GCACCTGTAATACAAATTTTAACATAATGCCAACAGCTTCAATAAATGCTTTGATGAAATGATGATTAATGCAATGATAAAGATGATAGTTATGAACAGTAGCAGTAAAATAATTTCCCTGATCTCCACAGTTCTACAGGGATTTAAAAACAGTTAGCTGTCTTTATATTAGACACTGTAAAGTTGGTATGAAGGCAGAATTAATCTTCCTTTATTTTCTAGCACATTTCACATAATGTCAAATCTACAGACCCAATATCTGATTTAAAAACATGTAGACTTACATCTTTTTAAATCTAAGCTTTCTTCTTCCTCTCTCTTTCCCATAGTGATGGGTCGTTCGCGAACAAAATGGCTCTTAGAGCCGCATCTTTGAAGTGAACGATGGGAGCCGTGGGTTTTGTTTTTCTTTCTCCTGCCCTCTCTTTCACTTTTTTTCCCGCTTCACGCTGCAAGGCGTTGCGTTTGCGCCCCTCCCCCCTCTGCTCAGCGCTGAGCTGAGGGGGCGGGGCGGTAGTTACACTCGCAACAGTAGTAGCACACAATGAGAGCAGGTGAGAGAGGGAAAGAAAGAGCCGGGAGCAACAACAAGAGACAACACCGTCACATTGGAAAGGTACAGTAAAGAAAATTAGTGACACCAAGAAAAGAAGCAAAGTCTGGAACCATTTCAATCTTATTGACAAAACAAAGGCAGAGTGTAGAGTCTACAAGAAAAGGATATCATATAGAGCCGGCTCCACAAACAACATGCACAGGCACCTAAGAACTGTCCACCTATCAGTGCAATGGGAAGATAAAACGCAGTCAATTGAGTGTGATATTAATATTTCTAAATGCCAACCTTTCCCTTAATTAAAGATCTGGGCGGGTTTTTTTCCCCTTTTTTCCATATTTTAATTTATATTTTATTGTGTTGTGGTTTGCAGTGTTTTGTGTTGTTTCACTTTAAATTTTCTTAAAAGGAAAAAGCTGAAAATTTAAATAGTTAAAAGTTGAACCGTGAATAGTTGGTTTTTGTATTATATGATTTATTTATTGCATTTTATGTGGAATTAATAAATAAAAGTATATTTACGGTTGCCCCTAGGGACAAAGCACGTACAAACCCAGAAGCACATACAAACTCCAAAACACGTAAAAACTCCATAGCACTTACAAACCCCGAAGCACGTACAAACCCCAAAGCACGTGTCTGTGAAGGTTCTCAGTCATCCAGGTCATCGTAGTCAAAGGAATTTGCAAAGAAAAGCGTCTGGACTTCTTTGAGTTGCTTGAAGACGTTTCACCTCTCATCCGAGAAGCTTCTTCAGTTCTAAGGTCAAATGGCCGAGAGTCCCAGATTTAAACCCAGTGGGAGTATCCCCCCAAGGAGGGACAAAGGACCCCCTGGTGATCCTCTAATCACATGCGCCAAGGTGTGAAAGTGGGTGTGGGACCTAATCAGCCAGGGTTTCGGGTGAGCTCATTGTGAAACCTGGCCCCACCCTATCATGTGATTTCCTGAGGTCAGATGGCCCAGGATGTGAGTGGGCGTTAAGGCGTCTGGGGAGGGAACTCAAAACTGGATTATAGATGGCAGACAGTTGGTGTCGTAAACCAGTACACTGTCGTAAACCAGTGTACTTCAGACCCAGCAACACACTCAGACAGAAACTGGTTCACCCGAAAGACAAAACTCCAAAACACAGACTTAACAACGTGGTGTATGCTGTACAGTGCAGCGAGGAATGCCCAGACCTCTACATTGGAGAGACCAAACAGCCACTTCACACGCGCATGGCACAACATAGAAGAGCCACCTCCACAGGACAAGACTCAGCAGTCCATCTGCATCTTAAGGATAAAGGTCACTCTTTCGAGGATGCCAATGTTCACATTTTGGACAGAGAGGACAGATGGTTTGAAAGAGGAGTGAAAGAAGCCATCTATGTCCACTGTGAGCGACCATCTTTGAACGGAGACGGTGGTTTACGACACCAACTGTCTGCCATCTATAATCCAGTTTTGAGTTCCCTCCCCAGACGCCTTAACGCCCACTCACATCCTGGGCCATCTGACCTCAGGAATTCACATGACAAGGTGGGGCCAGGCTTCACAATGAGCTCACCCGAAACCCTGGCTGATTAGGTATCACACCCGCTGTACCCACCTTGGCTCATGTGATTAGAGGATCACCAGGGGGTCCTTTGTCCCTCCTTGGGGGGATACTCCCACTGGGTTTAAATCTGGGACTCTCAGCCATTTGACCTTAGAACTGAAGAAGCTTCTCGGATGAGAGGTGAAACGTCTTCAAGCAACTCAAAGAAGTCCAGACGCTTTTCTTTGCAAATTCCTTTGACCCCAAAGCACGTACAAACTCCAAAACACGTAAAAACTCAGAAGCACGTAAAAACTCCAAAACACGTAAAAAAGACAACAGAAGTGCTCCAGGATGCTAGGCACAGTGTTGAGCTTTTGTTACCTAGAGGCTGCACAAGCCAGCAAATACCAACGACCAGATTTATTGTGCGGGAGTAATAGGTAAACAGGTGAACATTTTTTTAAATTATTTGAATATATATGAGTGCTTGTTTATAAATACACAAGCCATACACATATGCTTTCAAATGTGTAATTTAAGTGATCTAGGTAGCTCTGTTTTGGAAGTTCAGTTCATGCTAGAAATGTGTTTTGGAGTTTGTGTGTGCTTTGTCTCTAGGGGCCACCGCATATATTTATATATAAAAATATACAAATAAAACCACTTTTTTACATTAGTAATTCCTTTTGTGCATAATTTTATATTATTGTTAATAATAAATTTATTAAAGCAACAAAACAACCTAAAGAGCTGGTTCGGAGCCGAAAGAGCCAGCTCTTTTTAGTGAGCCGAGCCGAAAGAGCCGGTTCTCTAAAAAGAGCCAGAAATCCCATCACTACTTTCCCATCTTTCTCCATCTCTGAGTGACATTAGCTCTCTTTCTTTTCCCTCCCTGTGCAATACAGCAGCTAGACCTTTAGCTAGCAATACACTGTGAGACAAACTGCACACAGTTTGTGTGTTTGCTGATGTTTGTTGAGCTGATAGAAACTCATTTAAGATGATCTGTCACAGCATGTTACTCCTTTTACACTTGTTCGTCATTTGTAGCTCTAGCTAGATGCTGAAATAACGCAGCCACAACTTATGAACACCTGCAGTCGTTCCGGTGATGTAGAGAAAAAAAATAAATAAATTAGCCCACTTTAACCCCTGACTTTAGCACGCGTCATCGTTTTCCCCGAAATTTGTTAAACTGAAAAGGTAAGAAGTAAAAAGTACAGATATTTGTTTAAAAATTTATGGATTAAAAGTAAAAAGCAATCAGAAAAAAGTACAGATACAGTACAGTACAGGTATTTTTACTTTGTTACATCCAACTCCAAAAATGTCTCTTTTCATCTCAGCATCAGGAACTCATTCGAATGTGTTTATAAAGAAACAGCTCACAGCTCCTCTTCATGGCAAACACTTCCAAAACAAATATGACATTTATTTAAAAAACAGTTTCTGTGCTGATACAACTATTTTAAACATCATTTAAAGTCTGTGTTTGATTCTGTGAGTGTTTTATTTTTCATTTTTCTCAGAACAAGCAGCAAAGCTGGAGACTGAGATTAACCAGCTGAAGCAGCATTCAGAAGGTATTGTGTGGAAATTTTTCTATAGAAATGTTATTGTATTCATATTTCTGACACATGTTCACATTTATATAATTGTTTGAACCACCTCTGCTGGAATGTTCAAAGCAGTTGAAGTTTCCCCTTTAAATCAAAAGCAAAAGTTAAACTGAGCATAATGTGATATTGGAGCATGCACTGAGACTATATTTAAGTACATTATTAAATTTGTGAACAACTCTCACCACCACCACCATTGAATCAGTAACCTCAATCACGGTTACCTGTTCAGGTATGAATGACTGTTGAACATTTTTCTCCAAAGCAGTTACGGTTATTTCATCCGCAGGACCTCCAATAGTCTTGTTAACCTCGTTGTGTACAGTATTTGATTGTGTATCTTAGATCATGTCGCCTTTTTAAATTCTTCAGTGAAGAATTCTTCACACCCACTGCATTCACCCTTTCTAAAACAGTCTCCCAAATAGCTCTCTTACAGCTAGAATGACATTTCTGATTTTTGGAGAACATCATTAAACATTTTCATCGGTCAACTAGGACCTCCAGCTTGAGTGCAAAAAAATCTTTTTTTTTTCTCTGCTTTTTCTTATTTCTTTATTTACAGGCTTTTCTGATTACAGTTAACAAGCTGTACCTGTCCTTTCAGTAATTCACCAACAGCTCAACATCTCTTAGTTTGTGCTAACTTGTGACTGTGGGCCTAATTTTTTGTGAACACGTTTTTCTGTATTTGTGCTTGTTACATCCTGTGTGTCAACTTATTAGCTTCTGGACTACTATGACACTTACTGAAATACTGCTACATGATATATTTTCCACAATTGCCCCTTTTCATCTATTTCCTGAGTTATGTCCTGTACGTAACAATGACAGCTGGGAATGTAGCAAGATAAACCACAATAGACAAAATAAAACCTTTCCATTGCCCAAGCATAGATGTCATGCATTCCTTCAACGGGTTGTGTATTCTTCAATGTTCATGTATCGTTTTGGATTTATTATATTCTGAGACCTTCCAAGGTTCTGGTTACAGAACCATCTGGGGCTGTATTGTTGGGAATGAAAATGCAGCATATCTCTCCAAACATTACACCCCCTTTTTACCCACTAGATGTCAGTTCTCTTAGTTATCATGCTTTCCTTCTTTTGGCCCTCTGTCCCCCTTTAGCGGGTGGACCGTACCTGGGATGTCTGCTGTGTTTAGGCAGTTGTCATGGCATAAAAATCACAGGCTATTACCAAAGCTAATTCTCTCAGACCTCTTATTATTTTCTAGCTTCCCCCGATCCCCATTCTGGTTGTTTCCTGCTTCTACCTTTGTGCTCAGACTAGAACCTCTGTCTGAGGGGCTTTTGACCAGCTTCACAGTTATACAACTACCCTTCCAGGACGGGCGATTATCTGAACTCTTCTCCTCTTCTTGCTTCAACCTAAGGGGTTGACTGCCCCTCAGTTCATTGCTTAGATCATGGGATTTTTTTACTCTGCCCTTTGGCCGAGATCTATGTTTCTTTTGGGGTCACAGCCGTGTCCCCCTTTTTTGGCCAGAGCCATTCTATCTGGTGGTTCTGGATGAACCCTTTGTGGTTATTGCTGTGGTTCTGTAATCCTCTCGATGTGACCCCTGACCTCAATTGCTGTCAGGGCCGTCCGCTGTGCCTGGAATGATTTGTGCTTCTCGCTGGTTCTCTAGGAAAAAAAATCTGGAGCTCTGGGGATTTATGGTCCATTATAATTTTAATCTTAAATTTTTACGTGTACCTGAATTGTTAATCGCACAAATCACCACCAAGTCATTAAAAAATGATCATAAACCCATTGTTTAATGTTAACCCAGAACCCCACCACCACCACAACTAGGAAATTAAAAGAAAAAGGTTGGTGACATTATTTCTCAGAAAACATCAGAAATTCTTCTTTCGAGTAGCTTTGCTCCAGGCGTGCAAACCTGTGTTAGGAAAAAAAAATCAGTTTGTTTTTCATTTTAAATCTATTTAACTCCAGGAGCCTGCATCCACACCGCACCTGCCTGAAAACAAAACCTGTGAATTAATATGAACTTCACATTTGCAACCCCCCTTTTTTCTGTGTGTCAGGAGATTTATTCTAAAGACTCTTCTTCAGCTAAGAGTCTAAGAGTAGAAACACACAGACGCTGCAGTTTTTACTTGCAAGGGTGATCACAGAACGCTCACACCAGAGTGGGGGCCCAATGATGTGCGCCCTGTTCTTACACTTGTCTTTATTTATATACAAAAATAATACAACAGTGAATACGTCTATTCATAGACAGAGGAATGTTAGTGCGTATGTAGGTGTGTGTGTGTGTGTGATTCTGAAGGACGTGGCCCCTCTTCTTGTTAGGGAGTGCAAATAAAAGTGTCCAGCTCTCGGCTATTATCGCTGTGAGAAAGAATTTATAAAACAAGTCTTGTAGTGGACAACAGTCTAAGTCATCAAAAGGTAATCATGCACTATTCTATCATATGCAAACTTATATCATTAAAAGCTTATACTGACTACCAGTACAATTTTCTATTGACACTGTGGCGAGAGTAACACTTAACTCAAATACAGTAGATTTTTAACTTGCAACCACCTTTTTTGTTTTTCCCCACTGTAACATTTGGCATTTACCAACAAGACCAAAACACAGCCAACAAAAACACATTTTTCTTCAAGAAAATAAGTTCAGTCCTTAATCTCGATTTCACGTCCGTCAAAACTGTAGTCCACCTCATCAGCCCAGTGACAGTACAGTCACACGCATTCAGTCACACGCATTCATACCAGTTATTACTGATAGTGGAGTCTCCCACGCAACATATTCGAGGATCCACTGACAGAAATATGACATCATCATTTTTTAAAATAAGCTCACCTCATATTTGCTCTCACGAAAGAAAAACTGTGTTTTTGTTGGCTGTGTTTTGGTCTTGTTGGTAAATGCCAAATGTTACAGTGGGGAAAAACAAAAAATGTGGTTGCAAGTTAAAAATCTACTGTACTGTGAGTGTAGGTTGATCTTCATTGCATGTGTGGGTTTGTATTCAGATTGATGCATGCATGTGGCATGGAGCTGTGGATTCAAACTGTCTCCCCCAGCTCTTTGTTCTCTCCAAAAAGAATTTCACGTGTTTCTGTTTGTGTATGTATGTTTTTTATTTATTTATTTACCCTTCTCAACTTCCACAAGTCAGTCAGCCTCAATTTTTGCTCTCACTTTAACAACACCAGCCTTCATTTCTCCTCCATGTACTCTTCTCCTGCTCTCCCACATCTGCAGGAATCAGAGGCCCAATAAGCTGTTTCTTCTTCTCTGTTCATTCTTTCTCTTCCTCTTTTCGGTGTCTTCTTTTGCCGCTGAACTCCCAGCATGGCAAATGTGAAACTCAGACAGTCATCTCAAGTCCACTCACACACAATGATGTCACTGGTGAACTTCCCAGCTTGTGATTAAGAACGCATGCTTCCATCAACGATGGTATTTGTACATGCTGCTGGACCGTTCAGAGTTTTAGGTCAGTCCTGCGCTCTGTTCCCCTGCTGTTGATTCTTGAAGTCGACGCTGTTGCTCTGGAGCTGCCTTTTATCATCAGGGAGAAATTGACCATCCTTGAAGCTTCTTTCCAGGATAAGATGTACATGGAAGTGATGCTGTGAAATTTCAACCAAAACCCGGCCTGGGCTATGGTTCTAATTATGTTAATCTATCATTCTGCTCGTGCTCGTGGAGTAAGTTGATCCAGGTCCGTGGTCACCTGTACTAACACACTATGACATTTATTTAATATCATTTTCACCTTCATTCTCTGAATTCTTCTATCCACATTTTAAAATGTCTCTTTCTCGTCATTCGTTGCATTCATATCAGCCAACTTCCTTCAGACTACATGCAGACACTTTCACTTCTTGCCACACTGAAACACTCCCACTTCCCCTTTTGCCTTCACAGCCCTCTGCCTTCTCCTCCCCTAGAAGGTGACGTGGTGCTCATCACCCTCTACTCCAGACACAACCCCCCCCCCCACACACACACACATATTTTCCTTGCAGTAGCACAATTAACTAGTGCTGTCAAGAGATTAAAAAAAAATAGAGATTAATTAATTATGATTTTTAATTAATTGATCTAATTAATCTCTTTTTTAATCTCACCTAAAAATAGCTGAGGAAAGCCCTCAACTTATTGTGGCAGACCAAAAGACTGATATATAACAAAGAAAGTGACTTTATAAAGTCATTTATTGTTTAACAAACGTTAAACAGATGCAACCATTTACATACTGTTGTATTCTTTTGTAAAATAAGTGGAAAATAAATACAAATAAAATCAAATAAATTAAGTGCTGCAAGTTAGCACATCAGAGTTGCTCTTTTCTGAGCAATACAGCACTGAAATTCCTCTGCTTCAGATAATGAAAAATAAAACTGACATTGCAGTGCTGCAAGTTAGCACATCAAAGTATTCTTCCATCACAAAAAAAAAAGTGCTGAACATCAAGCAATCTATTCTAGTAGGCTACAAATGACACAGCAGCTATGCTGACCACATGTGTCTCATTTCTTCTTCCTCAGCCAGTCGCTAAGACACACCAGCCTGGTAACATTTTCTGGAAGCAAGGCTGCCCTTTTCTTTGCACTATGTGGCCTGCAAGGCTAAAGAGTCTCTCACAGGGTACAGAGGTAGCTGGGAGGCCAGGTACTTTTGTGCTAGGACTGACAGCTTTTCATAGACTCCTGAGTGAGCATACCACCACTGCAGGGGACAGTCATCAATACTGATGCTGGGTTCTGCTCTGTAGCGCTGCAGCTCTCCAGACTCAATTCCATCTTCTGAGTCAGAGTCAGACCCCAGAAGGAGTTCGCTCCTCCTCTTCTTCTGAGCTGGTCCATCATCCTCTGTGGAGGGCTGGAGACTATCTGCTCTTCTGGGCTCTGCTGCCTGGAGCATATTCTCCAGAATGGTCCACACCTGAATGAATGAATGAATGAATGAATGAATGATTGTGATTAAAACTAAGTGCTTTTTTTTTAATTTTATTTAATCTTGTAAAGAACTTTGTGTTCCATATAATAAATAAAAGTTTGATTTGATAATGAATTGGACTCATTAGTCCAGCTTAACCTTATTGTCCTACCTGTTCCTCTTTTCTCTTGGAAGACATTTCAAATCCTTAAACCGTGGATCCAATGCTGTGGCCACCTCGAACCATATCTCGTTGCCATTAGCTCGTCGTGCTGCCAGATCCTTCTGGAAGGCATTCTTGAACTTCACCACGTAGGCAGGATCATCATCAGTAATGTCCATGACACGGTACAGATGGCGAAAAAGCAGGCAGCACTACAGAGCAAGAGACGTGGGCCTCACCACCCAGCAGCTCTGTCACATACCTGCAGAGGTGGAGAGGTTTGCTAAATAAACCTAGCTGGATTCATTTAAATCAAAGTGTAACTGATTCCCAATTTAATTGTCCTTAAAAGTTCCTTGTTATGTTCATTAATTTTGATTTTACACATGTAACAGTAGTTTATATAATTAAAATGGGAAGGTGTTTATTTGAACTTACTTGCATGGTTCAAGCAGGAGCTCCAGCCTCTGCAGTTTCGCCCACTCAGCTTCGGTTGGCAAGACCAACCTGTGGTTCTGTTGGTCCAACGTAGCCTGGACAGCCTCTCGGTTACATAGGAGGCGTGAGACCATTGCGAGAGTCGAGTTCCACCTGGTGGGTACATCCTGTATAAGTTGATCGCTCTTCTTTCCGAGTGCTACTTGTTGTTGGTTAAGTTCTGTGGTACTCGCAGGGCTTTGTTTAAAATGACCAACAATCTTGCGGCACTTTGCCAGTACACCGACAAAACCACTGCTATCGAGACATACCGTGATGGTCCTCTGGAGAATGTGAGCATTGCAGGCGATGTGCTCATATGGAAGTGCTCTCATAGCAGCCAGCATGTTTGCTGCGCTGTCTGTGCCAATGGTGGATATCTTGTTTTCAATACCCCAGTCATTTGCTACCTTGAGGAACTGTTCGGTGCATTTATCAGCAAAGTGCCTGGTTTCTGTTCTCATGACGGTCAGTGCAAATGAGTTGAGGTTCCACTCACTATCAATAAAGTGTCCAGTCACCCCAAAATAGCTGTGGTTGCCAGCTGAGGTCCAGTGATCTCCGGTTATAGCAACACAGTTGGGAGAATCCTCCGCCAAAATCTCAAGTTTGTTTTTCTTTTCGCCGTCGTACATTTTGCTGATTTTGGTCGTTACTGTAGTCCTGCACGGCGGCTTGTATGACGGGTCATTGGGCGCAATTTGCAACACCTCTGTCAATCCTTCGTCCTCTACTATATTTATCGGCCTACAGTTCATCGCTATCCACTTGGCAATAACATTAGTCAGCTTGTCGGTCGCAGAACTTGCTCATACGAGGGTATTCTCTAGTTTTGTTTGGCGAAAAGCTTTGCTCTGGCTTGCTATATTGCTAACGTCTTCACTGCTAGCTGTTGCTGCACTCGCGGCTGGGTGCTTTGCGTTGAGGTGATAGGCCAAACTTGAGCTGCTTCGGTGGTAAGCAAACTCCTTCTTACACTCTAGGCAGACCACTTTACCTTTGTCAATGGTGCCGTCGGGGCGTTTATGAAATACAAATTTCCCGTTCATTGGGCCAACAACTCTCAGATGCGCCTCCATATCCACACTGTAAGCTAATCACCACTTCTCACCTTGACCTCACGACGTGACTCCACCCCCAACAAGTCAAGCACAAGGAGCCCAGCACATAAAAACGGATTTTATAACATAGCAACTCTCATACAAAATCAATGACGTCAAGAGATTAAAAATTAGATTAACGAGATTAAAAAACATAATGCGCTAAATAGCATTGTAATTAATTAATCGCAATTAACGCGATAATTTGACACCCCTACAATTAACACAATTCTTTACCCAAACAGCAACATATAAACATTATCTGAAAATTACTTCTTGTCGGCCGTGTTTCCTACTGAACTTTGAATCTTCGTCCCAGACGAAGAAGTGGCCTCTAACCACCTTTTGTGGACTCTAACCACTCTTAGTGGACTCTAACCACTAGCCATTTATGGGGTTCTAAGTCCCAAGGTATGCCAACCTGGATGTCAGGTCCAACCGGTCCGACTGCGCATCCACAGGCGGTGGGGGTACCAACCTCTGAACTTCACGTTCCTAGGAGTCCAACTCCCATCCTATTTTAATTTCTATATTCTGTGCCCTATCTACCTATCTAGTTTCTACACCGGTGGCAAGCAAAATAAATTTCAGATGATACACTTATATGCTACCAACAATGGACATTCACTGGAAATCTCACAAGTGGAATTTATAATTTAGTTTAGCTTTTCAAATCAGCACAATTCGGATATTATTCAACAGGCTGTGCTTACCTTTGTACTTTCATGGGCCCACCCCACTCGATTTATCTACCGATTCCTGTCCGTCTGACAACTGGACTCTGTCCTCCTTTGTTTAACGCTCAGAATCACAACATCCGGGTCCATGGGACCAAAAAACTGTCCTGATTCTTTGATGTTGGGCTGAGAACAAATAATCAAGAGCTGATCACGTTCAAACAATAACAATCTTTTATTATGCACATATGTGTTTTATTAAACACATGTGTGGGAGATGTACATGATACCACCCAGGGCACATTCCGGAGATCTCAAAAAAAAAAAAAAAAAAAAAAAAATATATATATATATATATATATATATATATATACATATATATATATATATACACACAAGCCTCACTATTTAAAGGGCTGTACACGGCCTGTATGCATAAGCAGAGTATTTTTTCATGCATCAGTGACAGTTAGCTGCAATCCCTTTTTGGTGGTATTTTACAACACTTAGAATGCTGTTTCAACACCCTTCCACCAACACCTGTTTCCTGTTTCTGGTTATGAGGCCCCATGATCATAAGTTTTACATCCTGAGTCCATTCTGTTCTAAGTTCATGTAATGCAGGCACATATGCAGTTACAAGCAGATCACGTCTTTTAATGCCCTATGCTTTGCACATTTATTAGCTTCTGGAAAAGTATTACACTTACTGAAATACTGCTACATAATATATTTTGCACACCTGGTACACTCCAGAAGCTAGGAAGGCTAATATTTGAGAGTAGACATGTCTGGGGAGAGGTTCGGTGGTATTACTATTTATTTATTGCTTCTATGTGTGTGTTGGAGTAGTACTCTTTCATTGATATTGTTAGCCCTAGGGTAGCCAACCGGTGTGCGCTTTTGGCTGTTTTTTTTTTTTTTTGCCTGGCTGGATGCCTGCATGAAAAAGGATTGCATGAGGTGGCATTGTTCTATGGGATTGGTGTCTTCACAGTTGGCTTGGTGGAGAAGGGGATTGTTAGAGAATTGTCCCAAACCCTTGCAAAGGTCTTCAGGTTCACCTAGTCTGGCTGAGCATGGTGTAGCATCTCAGCAGTTCCTCTGTTGCTGGATCAAGCAATTCAATTTCAATTCATTTTTTATATAGAGCCAAAATCAATCAATCAATTTTAAATCATGTTTTTTATCTGTTGTTTTCAATGTTTCTGTAAAGCACCTTGAATCACCCTGTTGTTGAATTGTGCTATATAAAAAAAAAAATAAAAAAAAATAAAAAAAAATCACAACAACAGCCTCTTTATATTGTAACGTAGACCCTAAAATAATACATCAAGAGAAAAAAAAAACCTAACAATCATATGACCCGCTTTAACAAGCACTTTGGTGAGGGAAGGAAAAACTCCATTTTAACAGGAAGAAACCTCCGGCAGAACCAGGGGCGGCCATCTGCTGTGACCGGTTGGGGTGAGGGAAGGAAGACAGGATGAAAGACATGCTGAGGACGAGAGCCAGAGATTAATAACAAGTGTGATTCAGCAGAAAGTTCTATTAACACATGTTAAGTGAGAAAGGTGACTGAAAAGGAAAAACTCAATTCATCATAGGAATCCCATAGTAGTCTACACCTATTGCAGCATAACTAAGGGAGGATTCAGGGTCACCTGATCCAGCCCTAACTATATGCTTTAGCAAAGATGAAAGGTTTAAGCCTAATCTTAAAAGTAGAGATAGTGTCTGTCTCCAGAATCCAAATTAGAAGCTGGTTCCACAGAAGAGGGGCCTGAAAACTGAAGGCTCTCCCTCCCATTCTACTTTTAAATACTCTAGGAACAACAAGTAGGCCTGCAGAACGAGAGCGAAGTGCTCTAATAGGGTGATATGGTACTACAAGGTCATTAAGATATGATGAGGCCTGATTATTTAAGACCTTGTATGTGAGGAGCAGGATTTTGAATTTAATTCTGGATTTAACAGTGAGCCAGTGAAGGGAAGCCAATATATGAGAAATATGCTCTCTCAATTCTAGTCCCTGTCAGGACTCTTCCTGCAGCATTTTGGAATAACTGAATGCTTTTTAGGAATTTTTTAGGACATCCTGATAATAATGAATTACATTAGTCCAGCCGGGAATAATAAATGCATGAACTAGTTTTTCAGCATCACTCTGGGACAGGATATTTCTAATTTCAGAGATGTTGCGGAAATGAAAAAAAAAAAAATGTTTGTCCATTGAAGGACATATCCTGGTCAGAAATGACTCCAAGGTTCCTCACAGTGTTACTGGAGGCCAAGGTAATGCCACCCTGAGTAAGAATCTGGTTAGATACAATATTTCTAAGATTTTCAGGGCCGAGTACAATAAACTTAGTTTTATCTGACATTAGAAGCATAAAATTAGAGGCCATCCAGGTCTTTATCTCTATAAGTCATTCCTGCTGTTTAACTAATTGGTGTGTCTTACCTGGCTTCATGGATATAGTTGGGTGTCATCTGCATAGCAGTGAAAATGTATGCTATACCTTTTGATGATACTGCCTAACGCAGGTGTGGTCAACTCCAGTCCTCAAGGGCCAGTGTCCTGCAGGTTTTAGATATCATCCTGGGCCAACACACCTGAACCAACTGATTAATTCATTACCAGGCCTAGGGAGAACTCCAAGACATGTTGTGGGGGTAATTTAGCCATTTGAATCAGCTGTGTTAGATCAAGGACACATCTAACACCTGCAGGATACAGCCCCCGAGGCCTAAATTTTCCCACCCCTGGCCTAAAGAAAACGTTTATAATACAAACAGAATTGGTCCTAGTACTGAACCCTGTGGAACTCCATAATTAACCTTAGCGTATGAAGAAGACTCTCCATTTACATGAACAAATTAGATTCTATTAGATAGATATGATTCAACCTACTGCAGTACAGTACTTGGATCCCTGAGGACAGGCCTCATTTTGACACTGCCTTATTTTGATTCACTCTCAATAAAGTCATCAATGGGTTCAAAGCAGGATGCTAGGCTCAGAGTTCATCTGGCTTGTCTCCAGCTGGAAAGGGAGGATCATGAGAGGGAGTTTCAGCTGAAGAAGGAGTTGGAGCTTAGGCGTTTAGAGGCTAAGCTGGCCAGAGCCAGAGAGGTTTAATTAAAACATTTGGAAGCAGAGACAACAGTCAAGCTACAACTGTTGGAATTCCAGCAGGCTTCTCTTCCTACGCCATTCCACAGCCAGAGGCAGCATTTGATGTAGGAAAAATAATTGCCTGGATCTGGTGTTTTGCGACACTGAGGTAGACCGTTATTTTGAGTCATTTGAGTGGATGGCTACAGCTTGGCACTGGCTGCAGGATCTGTGGGCCATCCTGCTACAATGCAAGGTGGGGGGCAAGGCCCAGGACATTTTTTTCCTCATTGTAAGCTGAGGATAGTTTTAATTATGAAAAGCTGAAAAGTGCTATCCTGGTATATGAAAAGCTGAAAAGTGCTATCCTGGTAGCCTATCAACCAGAAGATAATAGTCAGCGTTTTCGGGGGTTGAAAAGGGGACAGGGTCAATCCTACCTGGACTTTGCAAAGGAGAAAAATGTCCTTTTTGACCGGTTGTGTATGGCCTGCAAAGCTACTGATCTGGCTTTGGTGCATGAATCGATGCTTATAGAGAAAGTTAAGAACTGCATCTCCGAGCACATCACAGTATATCTTAATGACCAAAAGGTTTTCTAATTTCAGCCCGCTGCGACACTAGCTGATAAGTTTGCCCTCGTCCATAAAACCAGCATCATTACGTATGAGCAACGTGATGGCGCAGTGAAGGCACATCACTATCCTTCAATTCAATTCAATTTTATATAAATAAAATTGAATTGAATTGAAGGCTAGTGATGCACTAGCTGGGTAGTATCAGATGTGGTGCGGCTTTGAAACACCTTTCACACTTGCCAGCTTGTGGGTAAACCGAACCAAGAAGAGGTACCAAGGTAGACTGTGTTGGTCCCTTACCAAAAACGCAGGTAGGTAATCAGTTTTTGTTGACCAAAATGTGTGTATCCACTCAATTCCCCAAAGTGATTCCTCTGCGGAGAATCACTGCGGCAGGCATTACCAAAGCTCTAATCAATTATTTTACCATCTTTGGTGGCATGTTTATTTATATAGCACAATTCAACAACAAGGTGATTCAAAGTGCTTTACAGAGACATTAAAAACAAAACCAAATAAAAAGCATGATTAGAATTGATTAAAAAAGTAGATAAAATCGGAACAGTAGATAAAATCAGTAGTTAAAATGTAAGATTTGAAATTTAAGCTTAAAAGTGTGGATTTGGTGCTTTATTAAAATGCAGCTGGGAATAGGTGAGTCTTCAACCTGGATTTTAATAAACTGAGTGTTTCAACTGATATGAGGCTTTCTTGGAGTTTGTTCCAGATATATGGAGCAAAAAAGCTGAATGCAGCTTCTCCGTGTCTGGTTCTGACTCTGGGAACTGATAAAAAAACGGATCCAGATGACCTGAGGGATCTGGAAGGTTCATACTGGGTCAGGAGGTCACTGATGTATTTTGGTCCTAAACCATTCAGAGCTTTATAGACCAGCATAGTAAGCTGATTTTGTTATTGTCTTAATGCGTTTTTCTAAGTTTAGGTCTGCATCCAACACTACACCCAAATTTCTCGCCTGGTTTGTGGTTTTTAGGTGTATAGATTGAAGTTCTCTGGTGACCTGTAATTGTTTTTGTTAAGATTGTCCTTTTTCAGTATAGGTTTAATCACAGCAGTATTTAGTGGTTCTGGAAACACACCGATATTAAAGAAAAGTTGACAATTTGTTACAGGTCTGACTCCAAAGTCTTTGAGACCTTTTTGAAAAAACTTGTTGGCAAGACATCTAAATAGCAAGAGGAGAAATTCAGTTGACCTAAGATGTCCTCCAGGTCTTTGCTCTTTATAGGGTGAAACTGTTTGATGGTGTTTAAACAGTTTTTTGGTGGACACACTACCTATCCTGAATCTGCTGTTGATGAACCAATTGCTTGTCTAATCTTTTGGATTTTGTCTGAGAAGAATTTGGCGAAGTCATTGCAGGCCATGGTCGAATGAAGTTCAGCTGCCACTGACACAGGAGGGTTTGTTAGCCTGTCAACTGTAGAAAATAAGACCCGAGCATTATGACTGTTTTTGGTGATGATGTCAGAGAAGTCGGACCTCCTTGCACTCCTCAGTTGTAAGTTATAATTTTCTGAAGTTTCTCTTTATAGATGTCATAATGAACCTGGAGTTTTGTTTTTCTCCATCTGCGCTCAGCTTGCCTACACTCTCTTTTTTCATTTTTCACCAGTCTGGAGTTTCTCCATGGAGACTTTTTCCTTCCAGAGATAACCTTCACCTTAATGGGAGCAATAGTGTCCATTACATTTAACGTTTTAGCATTGAAGCTATTGACAAGGTCATTGACTGAGCCTCTGGACAGGCCAGGTGTAAATGGGAAGACCTGGTTAAAGATCTCACTACTGTGTTCAGTTATACACCGTTTTGTGATCACTACTGTTAATTTATTTGTGTGGGCTGAAATTTTACTTTCAAAGAAAACACAGTAATGATCAGACAGACACACATCAGACACAGTAACGTTTGAAATGCTCAGGCCCTTGGAGATCAGTAGGTCAAGAGTGTGACCTCTATTATGTGTGGCCTCTGTTACATGCTGAGTCAGCCAAAGTGTTACTCAGGTCTTTAGTCCCTTTGTCCTGAGGGTTGTCCACATGGATGTTAAAATCCCAACAATAATTACACAGTCGAAATCAACACAGATCACAGACAGCAGTTCACTGAGATCATTAAAAAAGTCTGTGCAGTATTTGGGAGGCCTGTAAACATTAAGAAACACAACTTTGGATGGGGTCTTCAGCTGTAAAGCCACATATTCAAAAGACTGAAAACTTCCAAGAGATAGCTACTTACATTGAAATGATTCATTAAATAAGACAGCAACCCCTCCTCCTCTCCTGCTCACCCTGGCCTCACTGATGAAACTGTAGTTAGGAGGGGTTGTCTCGATGAGGACAGCTCCACTGTTACTTTGGTCCAACCAAGTTTCAGTTAGAAACATAAAATCAAGGCTGTGCTCAGTGATTAAATCATTAATTAAAATTTTTTCCCAGCTAAAGATCTAGCATTTAATAAAGCCAACTTAAGTGTTTTAGAGGTATTATTTGCTCCCTCGTGTTTGGGAGCAGTCTGTGGCACACAAGGTATGTTTACTATATTTAAAGATCTTTTAGAGTGCAGCTCTCTGTGTTTTGACCAGGCCACATGTCTCCTTCTGTCACCTAAAAGTACAGAAATTTTAAAACCTTCTAGTAAACAGGATCCCAGCTTCTCCTGGGAAAAGTCACCTCTGTCATAATCCTCGCAGCCCGGACCCTCCACACATCACACATCAGACTGGGCATGAAGGTGGTAAGGAGGAACTAAGGGGGGCGAGGCTGGGCAATGTAACTTTGATTGCTCTGTTGAGGGCGGGGCTCGATGGCGAACCTTTGGCTGCTCTTGTGGGGGGTTTATGGGGGACAAAAAGGGATTGGGCCAGGGGTAGATCTGAGCCCAGCATTGACCTGCTCCATCATCTCCTCAGTGAATTTCAGGTGTGGGGAGGAGGAAGAAACGGAGGGGGAGGAGGGTGATGGCCTGTCAGGGCTTTGGGGGACTGGGGAAGGTCGTGGTCCCTGGTCCTGGTCGTTGGTGTTGTTGAGAGAGTTGGAGGCAAATAGGGACCCCTCTTCTTGCCTCTGATGTCTCTCCTTTCTGAAGCTCTTCCGGGGTGGGGGCAGATGAGGCTCCTCTGGAAGGTTTCTGCTGGGCTTTGTCTGTTCTTAGAGCATTGTTTGTTCCTCTATATGAGATAACTCCTCGTTTATCTCAGCCGTGGCACCAAGCACAGATGGATGACGTATGGAATAAAACAAGTTGGAGGTGAACATTTTCACGCCAGACTTGTTAAAATTAAATCCATTTGCTATAAACAGATGCCTTCGTTCCCAAAAAAATATTAAAATTGTTGATAAAATGCACTGAGTGGTCAGTACATTTATTCATTGCAAACAACCTGCTGAATCTCTCGTTTCCTCCTCTGACCGGTGGTATGGGTCCACTGATGAATACAGCTGCATTCAGAGAGTTTACAGTATTTAATAATCCAGTAAAGTCCAGTTTCAGAACCTCCGACTGTTGTATGGACACATCGTTTGACCCTGTATGCAGAATAATGTTTGATGCAGTTGGATATTCATTTGCAATTTAACCCTCTGGGGTCGCTGGACGCGCCAGCGCGTCAAAATCACATGACCAATTTAAGATGACACAGCTACAAGATGCAGCACGTCAGAGTCTCCATTCCAAGTTGGAACGTGTCAAAAGTGCGGACTTCAAACTACATACCAGTTTTTGAATTGTGTCGATGGGCCACGTAAAACCAGAGTTATGATTAAAAAATACACGCGATGTTTTTTTCTGAACAAAACAGTGGTGTTTACAGCGGGAAGAACGGTAAAAACGGCGTTTTCTACAGACAGCCTAGCATACACTCTCCCTTTGCGAGTGAAAAAAGAATAACAAAAAATACCCCTTCCCTATTGGTGTTAGAGTTTACCATGTCAGCCAATCAAAAAAATGATATGGCAACATGTGACATTTGGTTGTTTGGGGAGAAGGGGAAGTTTTTAGGAGTGACAACCGCGACGGAAAGCGGGCAAGCGAAAGAAAGAGAGAGAGCGAGTTTTCATATGTGAGACATTAGTGATGTTTAGCGTGTTTGGAGTTGTTTGGAGCGTGTTTAGTTAGTGTGTTGTGTAGTTATTGTCTTGTATTGTGTGTCAGTTATACTGCTGAATTTCATATTTGATCTAAAAAAGCCGTCAAAGGCAGATTCCAGTGTAAACGCTGTCTCCACATGGAAAACTGGACTGATGCCACCTCCTGCTGTCAGACCTGCAGGGTTTAGGCTTGTGGTGTTCCTCTCTGTCTCCACTGGCACAAATAATTTGTGTGTCTTCTTATTTGATGCAGCACACCTGATTGTTCTGTAAATAGTTTTAAATGGTTATATAAAAAACGCCTGAGGCCTTGGCTGCATTTTTAGGTAAATAGTACCATATAACTTTGTTGTTTGCAAAACTTGTGCATAATTTTTAGAAATGTACAATTTCTATTTGCATTTCAAGTTATGAAAATGATTCGTTAAACATGTTTGTGGGTTTTACAGTAAAAAATATAACTTTTTTCTATTCGGATTTTGAATTTTTTGTCTCAATTTAGATCAACTGTGCTAATATAGTATGCCAAAATGAACAAATAACTAAAATTTCCGATATTTGAGGTTGTGCTGAAAATATTGATACCAAACAAGAAAAACATATTTTAAAGGTGAAATATAGAGGTAAAATCAAAAGTAGTCAAAAACGGCCAATTATACCCTGGACCCCAGGGGGTTAAAGAATTCTCTCCTTCAGGTTGTTGACCATATCCTTAGGAAAGCAGAGGACTTTAGTGTTCTTACTGCACATCCTTTGTACATCCTTTACGGCAGAGTCACCCACAATCAGAGTTTCAGGCCTAGCCTTTGGCTTTCCCTGTGGCCTTTTACTTTTCAACAGATTTTCAGTCCTTACCTTACTTTTAGATGGATGGTTGTCCGATATAGATCCAGGGTCCTTTGATAGTGGAGCAAATCTGTCCTGCAGTTTCCCATTCAGTTGTTTTGGATGTTTGTTATTAGCCTTCCTATTCATGGTTGTCCAGTCCTGTTTCTTCCTGTATACAGGGGTAGAAGAGCTTCTCTGTCTCATAGGAAGTGAAGGCCAGTTGGTTTCAGAGATTTCAGCTCGCTGTGCTCTGCCTGTGATACGTCCTCCCCCTTCCAGGAGACATGATTTATGTCTTGGTTTTGCACCAAGACAGTCCAAGGGGGGATTATCGCTTGAGGATTTATTATAATGCACAGAGTCTACTTTCTTGGTCATGTTATCTGTGCTCCTTATCTGTGTACTAGCTTGCTCATCGCCATTGTTTTGAATCAAAGGCAAGGTTGTTTCATTTCCACACAGTCCATTTACTTCCACGTTAACTTCAAAGCGATGAATTTTTGTCTATAGTACTGCGATCTTCTGCAGGAGTTTGTTGTAGTCATCTGTGGAGAGGGAAGGCATCTTGTTGCTAGTTAGCCTAGCGGTTAGCATCTTTCCAGGCTATTGAGGCTGTTTGGTGCCCAGACGCTGTAATCAGGCTTCAGCTGAGTGTAGGCCACAGACACACGGAGCGCTGAAGATAAGGTAACTATAAAAATGTTGCTGTTTCTGTTAAGAATACTTTAGTCCAAATGATCTATAAGTGTCCAGAAGCTATCGCAGGTAAGCTCATATGGAATAAAGTGAAAAAATCAGCATAAAAATCAATGAAAATCAATAAAAGAAGCAAAGCATTTAAAGAGCAAGGACAGGAAGTGTCCACACTCACAAAAGGGGGAGGAGAGAAAAAAAACAGACAGATCTTAGGACTTGTGGATGTCCAGAGATTGTAAACAGACTTTACATTCTTTTGGAGTTTCTCATTCTTTGTCGAGTGCTTACCACCCAGAGTCACAAGGTGTACTTGAGCGTTGGCATCAAACGTCAAGGCAATGTTGAGTACATACAGTATTACCATGACATGGGTAAGGGATGGGATGAGGGTGTCCCTTTTGTTTTCTTCACTATACGCGATGCTAAGCACGAGTCCTTCGGGTTCAGTCCAGCTACCCTTGGGTTTGGCCATGATGTGCAGTGTGCGCAGTTGTCAAATTCAGCTTTTTTAGCCAAGGCAGAGACCCACCTATTTCATCTTCCTCCTTCCCAGTGTAGAGATGTATTTGACTTGTTACACTCAAATCCTTCTCTCTTTAGTGATGTACCTTCACATACCAGTGTTTGTGAGCATGACATTAATGTTGGTGATACAACCCCAATCATGTAAAATGCATACTGCTGCCCCATCGCAAAATGCGAGGTGATGAAAACGAAGTTGATTACTTGGTGGAGAACGGTTTAGCACGACCCACTTGTAGCCCCTGGAGCTCCCCATGTCTATTAATGCCAAAGTCTGATGGCACACCCCATTTCTGCACATACTATCGGGAAGTAAATGCTGTGACTGTTTCCGACTCCGTTCCACTTCCTCGTATGAAGGATTGCATCGACAGCATTTATAATCACATCTGTCAACCCTTAATATTTATTACTTGGTGACTTGTATATATTGTACATATTGTGCGGTTCCTCCTATCTTAACATACTGTATTGTTAAATAGTTTAGTTTCTTTTTGTTAATGCAATTGTACTGGAGCAACTGTAACCCACATAATTTCCCAAGGGATTGAAAAAGTATTCTGATTCTCCGGTAACCGTATTCACACACCACAATCCTCTTGTTTTTTTCACCGGATGTACAACCACAACCATTGACTAATGCGCTGGTCACTGCTGGCACAGTATTGTAATCTGGTAATCAAACATAAAAAGGTACTGAAATTATAGTAGCTGATGCACTCTCGTGCAGCTCCCAGGAAAGGGTTTTCGTCACCTGTTATAGCTTGGATGTTAGGGGGGGAATGTTCCATCCTGTCAGATTGTGGGAGTATGTGAGTGTGGTGTTGCCGTCTCTCTCCGCCTCGTCCTCTCTTGCTCCCTCCTTCTCTCACTTTCACTCTGCCCTCTCTCCAGGATGCAGCTGCTGCTCATTTCCCTCGTTTGGCATCTGGACCCAGTCAGGAATTACCTCTCAGAGGTTACTTAGGTTGAGGAAGAGGTTACAGAGGTTAATTAGGTTGGGGAAAAACTGTGTGGTGCAGGGTGTTTGTCCTGTGTCTCTACACTGCTGAATAGGTGATGGTAGTGATGGCCAAATGAAGCTTTCTGAAGCACTGAAGCTTGTATTGAAAAACGGTTCATTACTCGAAGCTTTTCAACACAGTCCTCTCTGGTTACATCTGGTGGCCAAAAATATGAAGAGCAGCTTGAAGCCACAAAATAAAACCAACTGATTCATAATGATTGCCCACTCTACAGAGTGGAATTTAAACGTGTATTTTTTGGGGTGACAAAAATGTTGTTTATTTCTTTAATAAATAATTTTGACCAGTAAACCTTCCTTGTTTAAATATGCACCATGGTTTGGTCTTTCTTTGCTTGTGACTTCTTGATGTTGGTAAATACAATAACTGAAAAATACCACGTTACATGTAATATACATATAATAATGTACAACACATTATGGAGTATGCATCTGCTGTGAGGTCCTGCCTCCATGTACTTGTGCAGTTAATCGCTAGATGGGTATATTTATAAATAATATTATACTAGGGAAATTTTCCTGTTCCTTTTCGTGGAGATAATTTCTCCTGCCTTAAGGAAAATCCCTTCACATGGCACAGAAGAGGCTGGAGTGCAGAGAAACTGGTAGAGATGCAGTTAAGGCTCCACAAACTATCAGCTAAAGACAATAAATAAATTAAATTGCGGCACATTTTGTAGACTAACATTTTAAGATTATTATTTTAAAGAAAATATATCTTTTTATAACATTAGATGTTACGAGTCAAATGGAAGTTATTTAATGATATTTATATAATGTAAAGCAGATTTTTGACATTTCAAGTTTTTCCCGTTTTCAGATAAAATAAAGACGCACAAAACAAAAGCAAACACCCAGAACACAAAGCTGGAAAACCCACCCGATTGACCAGAATCATCTCAAAATACTCCCACACAACAAGAACCAAATCTCTCAGTAGAATGATCAGTGGTTCGCTATCTGTCATCATCAAAACACTCCACAAATCCCGCAAATGATTCACTTCATTCCATTTGAATCAGGTACCGAAGCAGTTACGTGCGTAATGAAGCTTCGGACGTCACTGGTCACGTGACTTTTGCCAAACGAAGCAAGCCTCGACACAGTGCTTCTGAACCAGTGTGTTGTTTTTTTCGACACACGCTCCAGAGCTTCAGCTTCAAGCGGGCCATCACTAGGTGATGGGAAGGTCCTATTGTGCCTGTGGTGTAGAGTTATGAGAGCAGTGGGGGGAGTAACCACTTCAAGTGAGTAGTGTGGGCTTTTGGGCCTCGACAGCAGTAGAACTTGCTGCTGCTAGCGGCAGGTTGGCCCTGTGGGCCCTTGGAAATACACTTTACTTTTTTTGTTTGTTGTTTTCTGTTGTTGTGAACTTTTTATATTTTTTGGACTTAGTGATAAGGTGACTTTACTGTCTCTTTTTGTTAAGATTATTTGTAATAAAAACTCAATATATGCTAAACACCTCTGTTTGGTTTCCTTTTCATTCTTTACCGGTCTTGTTTGTTACTGCTCCCCACACCTTCCCCTAGACCTCATTTTTGGGGATGTAACAGTGCTGTAGTGCCACCTGCAGACAGAAGCCAGCTAACCCCACTCAACTTTTGGGTAATAATGTTTGTATGAACTATAATACTCAATCAGGTGTCAAACTAAGGCCCCTGTAGCAATTTATGACATTAATAAACTGATTGTTAGGGTACCTGGATCGTTGACCCAGTGGTTTCAGTTTTGTACCTTTTATTTGTGTTTTCATCTTAGTTTATTTTTGTGAAGGTTTTGGTTTCTGTTTTGCATTTCTATTTTTTCCCCAGCTCTTCTCAGTGTTAGATTATGTAGTTGTCAGGTTTTGGTTTCCATACTCCCTCTATTCTGTGTCCAGTCAGTGTCTGTGTCTGCCCTGCTCCCACGTCTCTGTTGCAGTGCCTGCTTGTGAGTCTGTCTATAAGTTCAGTCTGTGTTTCCTGTTTTACTTTGAAAGTCCGTGTCTCATGTTAATCCGTCTGGTTTTGCTTCCTTTGTCTCGTCAGCCCAAAAACAACAACAGCACAAGCAGCGCATAGGTTTTAAGCCGGTGAGGCATGATTGTAGATGCAGTGAAGGTGAGTCCATCTCACCTGCAGCAGCATCGCAGACCACGGCCGCCACAATAATAAAGCATTTTTTAAATTTAATTACAAATTAATTATTTCTCCTAATTATGTCCCGGATTTTAAGTAATTAATAATACAAAATAAAAAATCACAAAAAACACTTAAGGTTATGAAAATTAATTGCGATTTAGCAATTCAATGAGGCATCCACCTTATTTATTGAAAAGTATCGGTATCGGTATTGGTATCGGCTATACTGGCCCGTATTTACTTGGTATTGGATCGATACCAAAATATGCAGTATCGCACACCACTAATGAGGGGCTGTGGACAGGACCAGTGCTAAGAGTAGCACGAACAGAATGAAAGTCACAGTTATCTTCTTACTTACAGATAAAAAATGTGAATCACTGTGTGCTGTCAGTAAGATTTTCTTTATTTTGCTTTTTCTCAGAACAAGAAGCAGAGCTGGAGAGTCAGAAAGCTGAGACTGACCAGCTGAAGCAGCAACTAAAAGGTACTGTGTGGAAATAGTTAAACATTTTTTTAGAAAATA
Organism: Oreochromis aureus; assembly: GCF_013358895.1. Lineage (NCBI taxonomy): Eukaryota > Metazoa > Chordata > Actinopteri > Cichliformes > Cichlidae > Oreochromis > Oreochromis aureus. The sequence goes on from NC_052944.1 coordinate 70,508,061, forward strand.
TCTATATTTTTGACATGGGTATATTATTTTTTTTGACATTAAAGTTAAAGAGCTCAAACTCTCATTACTATGAACATTTTTTTTCTTGCTTTTCCCATTTCGTTCTTTAGCCATCCGAATTATCCGAAGGCCAAGAAGGATGCCCAATATATTTACTTTACCCAGTGGATCATCACGACCATGCCATATTGGTCCTTTTAATTGACCTTTGTCTTTATTTATTTATTTATTTATTTATTTGATTTTAAGTTATTACAGTTGAGACACACATGTCTGGGGATATGAAAGGGAGATGGAAAGAAAAAAGGAGGGGAAGAGGGACAGTGAGAGAAGACACTAAAAAAAGAGAGCAATAAAATAAACCTGACATCACAGCAATGACCTAGATAACTGTATCTAACAGTAAATACTAAACATTGAATGTAATTGTGTAGCACGCAAGACCAACAGTGCACAATGTGCTTTGAGGTAGCAGCCAAGAAAGGTGTAGTTTGTGTCTGTAGCACCCGTGTGTACACCTGTGTGCACACCTGTATGCGTGAGCGCACTTGTTTTCAAAGCCATAGCCATAGCCATAGCCATAGCCCCATTCCCCAGGGCATGAAGCAGGCATGGAGATCCAGGCCCCAGATATCCAGAGGCTGCGTGCTGTTCTAAAGTGGATTTTAAACATGGGAGGGGCATAGTCCTTCCTGCCAGAGAGCGGCAGGTGTCAGCACGGCCCCTCCCGAGAACCCTCAATGTCTACATGCATTTAAAATTGAGAGGTGGGCACCGGCGCCAGAGGTGAGGGTGAACATAATCTGTTCTGGTGGCAGAAGCTGTATGTGATCCATTAGACAGTTTCTATATTGGTTAGAATTAAGATTTTTTTTTTTTTCCAGTTTTTGAGGATCGTTTTCTTGGCAATGGATAGGGCATTGAAAACCTTCTGGGCTGTATTCATCTCTGCAGTGATATCATGCAAGTTGCCCAACAAGCACACTAGAGGGGAGGTTGGAATTTTACATTTCAGAAACTTTGATAAGTCTTCAGAAATCCCATGCCAAAACTTCTGAACTGGTGGACAGAACCACAGAGTGTGGATATAATTGTCAGGTATATTGCCTTGACAGTGTGAGCAGTTGTTTGAAGACCTAAAGCCCATCTGGAACATCTATTGACCTGTATAGTGCACTCTATGTAGCATTTTTAATTGTATTAATTGTAGATTGGGATTTCTAATCATTTGAAAGGTTTTTAAGCTAGCTGAGACCAGAAGTTTTGGTCTAAGCTGACTGATAAATCTGCTTCCCATTTTGTAATGGGAAGTGATATTGATTGATCAAATTTTTTAGAAAGTTTATTTTTATACAGGGAGTGCAGAATTATTAGGCAAATGAGTATTTTGTCCACATCATCCTCTTCATGCATGTTGTCTTACTCCAAGCTGTATAGGCTCGAAAGCCTACTACCAATTAAGCATATTAGGTGATGTACATCTCTGTAATGAGAAGGGTGTGTGTCTAATGACATCAACACCCTATATCAGGTGTGCATAATTATTAGGCAACTTCCTTTCCTTTGGCAAAATGGGTCAAAAGAAGGACTTGACAGGCTCAGAAAAGTCAAAAATAGTGAGATATCTTGCAGAGGGATGCAGCAGTCTTAAAATTGCAAAGCTTCTGAAGCGTGATCATCGAACAATCAAGCGTTTCATTCAAAATAGTCAACAGGGTCGCAAGAAGCGTGTGGAAAAACCAAGGCGCAAAATAACTGCCCATGAACTGAGAAAAGTCAAGCGTGCAGCTGCCAAGATGCCACTTGCCACCAGTTTGGCCATATTTCAGAGCTGCAACATCACTGGAGTGCCCAAAAGCACAAGGTGTGCAATACTCAGAGACATGGCCAAGTTAAGAAAGGCTGAAAGACGACCACCACTGAACAAGACACACAAGCTGAAACGTCAAGACTGGGCCAAGAAATATCTCAAGACTGATTTTTCTAAGGTTTTATGGACTGATGAAATGAGAGTGAGTCTTGATGGGCCAGATGGATGGGCCCGTGGCTGGATTGGTAAAGGGCAGAGAGCTCCAGTCCGACTCAGACGCCAGCAAGGTGGAGGTGGAGTACTGGTTTGGGCTGGTATCATCAAAGATGAGCTTGTGGGGCCTTTTCGGGTTGAGGATGGAGTCAAGCTCAACTCCCAGTCCTACTGCCAGGAAGACACCTTCTTCAAGCAGTGGTACAGGAAGAAGTCTGCATCCTTCAAGAAAAACATGATTTTCATGCAGGACAATGCTCCATCACACGCGTCCAAGTACTCCACAGCGTGGCTGGCAAGAAAGGGGTATAAAAGAAGAAAAACTAATGACATGGCCTCCTTGTTCACCTGATCTGAACCCCATTGAGAACCTGTGGTCCATCATCAAATGTGAGATTTACAAGGAGGGAAAACAGTACACCTCTCTGAACAGTGTCTGGGAGGCTGTGGTTGCTGCTGCACGCAATGTTGATGGTGAACAGATCAAAACACTGACAGAATCCATGGATGGCAGGCTTTTGAGTGTCCTTGCAAAGAAAGGTGGCTATATTGGTCGCTGATTTGTTTTTGTTTTGTTTTGAATGTCAGAAATGTATAGTTGTGAATGTGGAGATGTTATATTGGTTTCACTGGTAAAATAAATAATTGAAATGGGTATATATTTGTTTTTGTTAAGTTGCCTAATAATTATGCACAGTAATAGTCACCTGCACACACAGATATCCCCCTAAAATAGCTAAAACTAGAAACAAACTAAAAACTACTTCCAAAAACATTCAGCTTTGATATTAATGAGTTTTTTGGGTTCATTGAGAACATGGTTGTTGTTCAATAATAAAATTATTCCTCAAAAATACAACTTGCCTAATAATTCTGCACTCCCTTTATATTCGACAGTAATTTAGGTGTTTTAAGATTAAGACATTTTATCACACTTAATGGTGTTTATAATTCAACTAGATTAGATTTTTTTTTTACCATAGGTTTAGTCTGTTAATATTCTAAAATATGTTTCTTGTTCATCCCATACTGTATAACTAGTCAGTTAATCATATTATTGTTCTGTAGTATGTCAGGGTTGTTCCAGATAGGTATACGTTTGTGTGGGATTAATGAAGACTCAGTCACTTTTAGAGACTCCCACCATGCATGCATCAAAGAAGAGTTGATGTTGATGCTTTTAAAGCATTCTTGTTGTATGAGCTGATAAATGGTAGGTCTGAAATCTCTAGATTACTGCAATATTGATATACAAATCCAGAGATCTGAACCAGTCTGGTGATGGTTTACTCATGATCATGATTTTCTCATGATTTTGGTAATTTTATTCATTCATTTTTATTGGAACAACCCTTCCAATGAGGGATATGGGAGCTGTGAAGCTGTATTTGTGCTGTAGTGGCACCTGCAGACAGAAGCCAACAAACTCTGGAGGCTCAACATATGACAGTGCCATAAATCTGTCCACAAGGTGGTGTTACTCTGTTTGAACATATTTAGTTCATTCACAGGGGCAAACTTTAGTACCAACAGTGTCTTTTTTTTCTTCCACATGATATCTGAGGGCAAACACTCAAACTAACTGGCCACCTGGTGAGACAGTATGTGGATTACATGTTGTTACATACATGATGGGTTGGATATGAATAGAAGCAGTAATATCTCAGATATGTTTGAATTGGGTCAGTTTAAATAATCTTTCAGAACAAGAGCTTTAGAGTGCAGCATGTGTTGTTTCTTACTGTCAACATGAAAATACCAGAAGATCATTTATTAACCAAATGTGATCTCTGGAACATATTTAGTATTTGAAACTACAGCCATTCCAAACTTTTTCATAAAATATTCACTCTCAAATATTGCAGTAAATAAAAACTGGAGCTATGTTTGCAGTTCTAATAATGTGGGAGCCGGAGAGTAAGTAGAGGATTAGTGTGATTGTTGCCTGTGATTAACTGAGGTGTTGTTTACAGGTGTATCCCCACTCTGTGCAGGTCATTAAAGTGAAAGCACTCTTTAAGCTTCAGAACACACATTAGGTTCATTACTGGATCTAATTTATTGAATTACATTAAACTGAGTTCATGTTTGTCTGAAGCACAAACCAAGATGCAACTACAACACTGAATAATATAGTTTGTTGTCTTGGCAGAATCTACAAAAATAACTTCCTGTCTGATCTAGAGGACGATTTTGGGATCATCAAAAATAGATTCAATCAAATTTCAGTTTCCAGTCAGTTTGATTTCTTCTGTGACAAGAAAATGCTGTCAGCTGTCAAATATTTCTTTCATTGGAGATTAAAGTTCTTGTCATGGTCACCTTTTTTGGAAGAGTCTAACTCTAAACAGGAATAATTTAAATTTAAAATAATAAAATTTTTCTCTCTCCCAGGCCAACAGGTGGCTTTCTCAGTCTCTCTGCTGGATCAAGGTTATGGAGATACTGGACCCTTTAACACAGAGATTCCTCTGATCTTCAAAAATGTTATAACAAACATTGGAAATGCCTACAACCCACAGACAGGTAATGACACTGAATGTTACTTCTCATCTATGTTGATGTCATGCTAATGTTTTAGTTGTTATAACAGCTGATTTCCCATTTTAACATGACAAAAACAAATGTCCCACAGGTATTTTTACTGCACCAGTGAGAGGAGCCTACCACCTTGACTTGAAATTATATGGCCATGCGGGAATTCAGACAGGCGGTTTGTTGCTCAGGAATGGAGAGAACATATTTCTTGCACATGAACATCAATCAACTGCTGGTGGGGTGAGCGCCTCTAATGGAGTCTCACTGCTTCTAGAGGTTGGAGATGAGGTGTCTGTACATCTCTGGGCTAATTCAATGGTATATGATGGTGCAAATCATGATACCACCTTCAGTGGTCATCTGATTTTCACCATGTGAGAGGTGTGACAGCTCCAACACTCCCTGTTTGGACTGCCATTTGTGGAAAGTGCTTAGGAGTAAAACAGGAAGTAAATCACTTGCTGGAATCAGTTCCTTGCTCTCTGTTCCCTCTCTCCCTTTCTGGTTGGGTTCTAGTTTTGTGTGTTTCTACTTCTCCTCTGATTCTACTGACTCTGATAATTTTCTTCTTGTTATCTCTAATTCCAATAAAACCAGTTAAATGCTCAGTGATTCTCACCTCTTTATCCTTTCTTTGATTCAGGTCTTCATAAAGTGCTGTTCCTCCATTAGGCAATGACTATTTTCTGTAAGTTGGTAAACACCATTAAACAGCTGATTTAGATATCAAAATGTGTGTCAGTGCTGTGGAAGAATTTCTGGAAGATGAAACGTTTCCTTATTTTTTATCTGTATGCAAATCAAAATCCAGACATGGATAACTGGCTGTAAGCTTACTCAGGTAATTTATTTTAATTCTTTAGTTTCAAAATAAAAGCAAAAACCAACCCTGTGTAGTTCTTTATATGTGTTTCATACATAGAGATAAAATCTACACAGGAATGAGGGACCACAACAATCATGATTTTAACCAATAACATCACAGTTTGATAATCTTTTTAACAGCAAAGTTTTCCCAGTTCAATGTCTTGGTGATAGAAAAACAGGAAGAAGAATTGATTCTCTTAACATTTGAAAGTGAAAATTTAACAGTATTTCCTGTTTACATTTAATTTTACAATAACAGAATACACAGCACGAGACAAAGTTTTCCAACAGATGTCTTTCTGAAAGCGCTGCTACCAAATTCAAGTATGCGATTGTTGGGCATTGTTATCTTTTTCAATGTCATGTGCCAAAACAATACAGAGCAGCTACCTAACCTCTACATCATCCGAACATACAACCTCGCATACTCTGGCTCCTCTTAAAAAAACAAACACACAAAAAAAACCCCCCGTCAGAAATCAGGTTCTTGACTCCCTGGTACAAGTCACAAAAGTGCACCTTAAAACAGGTAATATGCAAGCAGGAAATGGCATTGCACTCATTTTTAAGATCTTCATTTGAATTTTGAAGTTCTTCAAATAAACCATTCATTTTCAATCAGGATTCAGAATCGCAGTATAGAAACAGCTTTAGTGAAGTTTACAAATGATCTTCGTATGGCCTCTGACAGTGGACTCCCTTAGACCTATAGCATTTAATACAGTTGACGACAACATTTTACCACTCAGTTTGGAATGTGCCATTGATATTGAAGATATTGCGGTGAAGCATATCTATCTAATATATGTCCAACACATGCATGTAAATTTTGGAGTCATTTTATTCATATTATGTCCTTAAGCAGACACATTGATTGAATCTTTATTTTGAACATATATGTTATGTGTTTATATATAAATTTATATATGTATATATATATATATATATATATATATATATATATATATATATATATATATATATATATATATATATATATATATATATATATATATATATATATATATATATATATATATATATGTGTGTGTGTGTGTGTGTGTGTGTGAGTGTGAGTATACACGTGTGTATATATATGTATATACATACATATACACATTTTCAATAATCCATGTAACACCTCAAAGTATACACAACCTACAGAGATATATATACCCATGCTAACATATCCATGTCCAATATTTCCACACATGGAAATATTGGACAAGAACACCCTATCAAATCTTAACCTCGTCCCTGTACCCTGCAAAAACCGTATCTTTAAACTGCTGTTTAAACTACTGTTTAAACTGCGCCATGCTTGGAGATTGCTTCATATCTTTACTTAGTCTGTTCCACTGTTCCAGTCCACACACAGAGATGCTAAAACTTTTTAAAGTTGTACAGATACAAGGATGTTTTAAATTTAATTCCCCCTCAAATTGTATCCCCGTTCCCTTTTAGAAAACAATTTTAGAATATTGTCAGAAAGTAGGTTGTTTATTGCTTTATTCATAATTTATGCAGTTCAAAAATGAACCAGATCTGTGAATTTTAGAATTTTTGATTTTAAGAATAGTGGATTTGTATGATCTCTGTAACCAGTTTTATTGATTATCCTTAATCTATAAAGAGAAACTTAACAATTATAATTTAAAACTGAGGAGTGCAAGGAGGTCCGACTTCTCTGACATCATCACCAAAAACAGTCATAATGCTCGGGTCTTATTTTCTACAGTTGACAGGCTAACAAACCCTCCTGTGTCAGTGGCAGCTGAACTTCATTCGACCATGGCCTGCAATGACTTTGCCAAATTCTTCACAGAAAAAATCCAAAAGATTAGACAAGCAATTAGTACATCAACAGCAGATCCAGGATATGTGCTGTGTCCACCGAAAAACTGTTCAAAACCCCATGAAACAGTTTCACCCTATTAACAGCAAAGACCTGGAGGAAATCTTAGGTCAACTGAATTCCTCCTCTTGCTATTTAGATGTGCTGCCAACAAGTTTTTTCAAAAAGGTCTCAAAGACCTGTTACAGCTTGTCAACTTTTCTTTAATGGCAGGTGTGTTTCCAGAACCACTAAATACTGCTGTAATTAAACCTATACTGAAAAAGGACAATCTTAACAAAAACGATTACAGGTCACCAGAGAACTTCAATCTATAGACCTAAAAGCCACAAACCAGGTGAGAAATTTGGGTGTAGTGTTGGATGCAGACCTAAACTTAGAAAAACGCATTAAGACAATAACAAAATCAGCTTACTATCACCTCAAGAACATTTCAAGAATAAAAGATCTGATGTCTCATCAGGACCTGGAAAAACTAGTCCATGCATTTTTCTTTAGTAGACTTGCCAACTGGAACAGCATCTTTACAGGTTTACCTAAAAAATCAGTCAGACAACTACAGCTCATTCAGAACTCTGCTGCTAGAGTCCTCACTAAGACCAAAAAAGTGGACCACATCAGTCCAGCTCTGAGGTCTGTACACTGGCTGCCTGTCCGTCAGAGGATAGACTTTAAAGTTCTGATGCTGGTCTATAAAGCTCTGAATGGTTTAGGACCAAAATACATCAGTGACCTCCCGACCCAGTATGAACCTTCCAGATCCCTCAGGTCATCTGGATCCGGTCTGTTATCAGTTCCCAGAGTCAGAACCAGACACGGAGAAGCTGCATTCAGCTTTTTTGCTCCATATATCTGGAACAAACTCCAAGAAAGCCTCATATCAGCTGAAACCCTCAGTTTATTAAAATCCAGGTTGAAGACTCAACCTTTAAATTAAATTAATTAAATTAAATTAATTAAACTTTTAATAAAGCACCAAATCCACACTTTTAAGCTTAAATTTCAAATCTTACATTTTAACTACTGATTTTATCTACTGTTCTGATTTTATCTAATGTTTTAATCAATTTTAAATTATGCTTTTTATTGTTTTTGTTTTTTAATGTCTCTGTAAAGCACTTTGAATCACCTTGTTGTTGAATTGTGCTATATAAATAAACTTGCCTTGTCTTGCCTTATGGCCCTTTTTTATAATATAAAGATTGATGATAGCGAACATTTGTAAGTATTTTCCCAAACCTCTGCACAGTAATGTAAATTCAATGCAACAGAGAATGTGGAGTGATCTGTGGTGCAGAATGTGTTTTCTCAAAATTGAAACACTTCTTGAAATTTTGTTATGTATATGATCTATATGCGACTTCCAGTTTAATTTATCATCTATAATAACACCAAGAAACTTATGTTCAAGTACTCTTTCAACTTCCACACCATCTATATGAATCGGCACTTGTGCATTTCTAAGTGATTTCCCAAATAAGACTATTTAGTTTTACTTAGATTAAGCGATATCTTGTTCCTGTTAACCCATTTTTCAATTTTGCACATTTCTGAAGTAATTGTATCCAGCAACTCCTTTAGATTCCCACCAGAACAAAAAAATATTTGTGTCATCTGCAAATAATACTAATTTTAATATATCAGATTCATTGCAAATATCATTTATATAAATAATAAATAATTTTAGACCCAGTACAGAGCCTTGTGGAACACCACAAACAATGTCCAAGCAAGATGAAGAATGGACACCCAGCTTCACAAATTGTTTCCTGTCACTTAAATAGTTTTTCACCCAGTGCAGTACAACTTCCCTTATCCCGTACCATTCCAGTTTATTAATTAATATATCTAATGAATTATTGTGTCAGAAAAAATAATTAATTACACCTGGTTACGCCAATCGGAGGTCACTAAAATCAATATTGAATTGTTGTGTAATTTTGCCAAAATGATGTCGGACTCTGCAGTTTTCTCTGGTCCCCTCCCCAATCAGACCAGGAGTGACATGTTTAGCCGCATGTTCTCCTTAAATTGCTGTCTTTCTGAGTGGTGTCCCAGAAATGATATGGGCTTCATAGATAATTGGCAAACCTTCAGGAGGAAACCTGGTCTTGTTAGGAGAGACGACATTCATCCTACTTTGGATGGAGCAGCATAATTGTCTGCCATCTATAATCCAGTTTTGAGATCCCTTCCCAGACGCCTTAACGCCCACTCACATTCTGGGCCATCTGACCTCATGAAATCACATGATAGGGTGGGGCTAGGTTTAACAATGAGCTCACCCGAAACCCTGGCTGATTGGGACCCACGGCCACTTTCACACCTTGGCTCATGCGATTAGGTAGAGGATCATCAGGGGGTCCTTTGTCCCTCTTTGGGGGGAAACTCCCACTGGGTTTAAATCTGGGACTCTCCACCATTTGACCCTTAGAACTGAAGAAGCTTCTCGGATGAGAGGTGAAACGTCTTCAAGCAACTTAAAGAAGTCCAGACGCTTTTCTTTCCAAGCTCCTTAGACATCCAGAGCTCACCCTCTCACTCCCAAAGCTCGCGGGTTGCCCGTCAGGAGACTCTGAGGTAATTGACGGGGATGAATCGATCCTAATAAATAAAAAAACTATGAGCTAACTCTGTTTTTAAAAAAGAAATTATGTTGTATTAATAAAGCTGTCTGCCTCGAGTCTATAAAATAAAAATGTCTTTTTTTACTCTCAACTTTATACAACAAGAATAAATAAAATATTTTCTTTTTGTGTGTGTGTGTGTGTGTGTGTGGTGGGACTAAATAAAACATTTGTCCTTTCAAAGGAAGGACATAAAGATTAAAAATATATTTTGTGTTTCTTTTCTTACAGTAAGAGGTGGATCCTCGGAGACCTCACTTTCATGTACACCACAACTATCTGTGCCTATGCATCAACATCACATATTAAAGGATCTGTAAAGGGATACAAAATAAAGCATACACTTGTAAAGTCTATGAATTAAGAAATAAAAAAATCATATCGGAAGAACTGTCATGACCCTGTGCCTCCTCGGCTGTCCCTGTATGGCTACAAGTATGTTGCGTCTCTCTCTCCCCTCCTGCGCACTGCGCTCTACCGGGGCGGAGTCATGACGACTCCAGCCCCTGGCTCGAACACCTGCGAATAATCGTCTCATCACCATGCTCACTTAAGGCGATGGCTGAGAAAGCGTCTTCGCTGGATTATTGTGTAACACTCGTCAGTGTCACTGCAAGTCAAGCCTTCTTCTTGAGTTTCTTTGTGCTGCTACTTACCTGCTCTCCTCTCTGTGCCAGATTCTCGCCAGCCTGGGGACCACCATTGGGTGAGCTAAGCCGGAGTCCGAGCCAACCTGAGCCTCTGCAAGGATAGTGTACATAGCCCGTTCCCCTCCCGTGCCTGTGTTCCCCGGAGACCCTCTTCCTGTGCCCCCCCCCTCACCTGTATATATTCGCACCTGGTGTCTGCGTGTGTGTGTAAATAAATTGTGAACTCTAGTGACGGTCTGCCTCCGAGTCTCTCCTGAGCCTGACAAGAACACAGCATTCCTGATGCTTTTTTGGAAGCCGTGGAGGAATTGAACAGAGGCGTCAATCTTATAGGATCACCAGTCGAGCCTCTACAGCCTTTATAAATCCCTCTCCAGGCCCTCCTTCAAAACATTGAAAATGAACGGCATGCCAGTCGACAGAACTTTGACCCTCTGCAACCGCTAGAACACATGTGTCAAAGTCAAGGCCCACCGGCCACATCTGGCCCGCGAGATCATTTTATATAGATCTATTATTATTGTTATGCATGGCCCGGCAACATGAGGCGCTAATAATATACAAACTACAGATCCCATAATGCAGTGCTGCAGCCTCCTTGCTGAACGCTAGGCTAACTGGGAACAATCCCGCATCAATCAAGTCAAACTTCTGTAATTGTGAAGCTAGCCGCTCACAATGGTGGAGAGAAAAGTTGATTCTGAAAGCAGAGCCTTTCAGCGCTAGTGGGTGACTCAATATATGTTTACAGGCATTCCTGGTAAACCCGTGTGTCTTATTAGTAGGGATGCAACGATACCAATTTTTTCAAACCGATCCGATACCGATACTTGGATCTGAGTACTTGCCGATACCGAGTACAAAATCCGATACTTCTACCACACACAAGTTAAACTTAACCAGCAGTAAAGAAACGACCCCAGACAACTCTTTAACACAAACGAAACGTTTACTGAACGTAAGGGCAGAGACAAATACTGTACAACACATCCCTTTTTTAAACTCAAATGATATTCCAATTCCTTAACCAAATGAAATACACTGTATAAATGAAATAATTCCCTTTCAAATTATACTAAACAACCCAACTTATGTTATCACCTTTTGGTAAGTGACTCACTAATATACACTCCAAAACACGTTATATAACTCCACTAAACATACAATATTCACACATGGGCCCCACACACACTCACATTCACACTTGTTGCAGGCCTGTTTGCTGCTCACGCTGGACGATGGAGAAAAATCCTCTTCTCCCCAGTAAGAGCACAAAAGTCTGACTTACAGTTCCGTTGCTCGGTAGGTCGCCGTGTACCAGTCCCACACTAAATCCACTCCCTGCGGACCCGATGCTGTCTCAGCTACAGCGCGTTAGCCAGTCACTGTCCAGCTCTCCGACAGTCCATAACGGCTGCCTCCGTGGTGCAGCCAAGCAGTCCGGGCTAGCCTTTAGCCTCGGCGATCGTAGCTGGAAACACAGTTTTCCACGGTGGTGCGACCGTTGAAACAAAAAGTCACTTCACCCACACTCTGTTGCGAAGCTCCCACACGGTTAGCTTTCTAGTCACACACTCTTTTGTGCTAGTTAACCTCAGTAAAACTAGCCGAGTCTCTCACTTTGGTTCAGCTAACCTCGTGCATCTCTCCATGCCGTTCTCTTCTCCTCCTCCATTGCAACAGATACACAGGTCCCGTTTTATGCTACCTTCACGGGCCTCCAGAAAATTAGAACTCTGAACAATATTTTAACTCCCTTCAGAGTTACATACCATAAAATAATACTTTTATGATTAACATAACAGTTTGATTGCTCTAATTACCTGTATTTACCTTGTGACATATTACAGGGCAAATTAAATTCAGGGTACAGTTACATCACATAACTGTGAACACCTTATGTTACCGTGGCGTTCAAGTCCATGGGAATTATGAGTATCTACTCCCAAATTCGGGCTACATTAGTATCGGTTCATGGTATCGGTTAACTTTTACGAGTACGAGTACGCACACATTTTACAGTATCGGCCCCGATACCCGATACCAGTATCGGTATCGGTGCATCCCTACTTATTAGTGAAGCTAATGTGGTTGTAATTAAGGAATTTAATTTAAGACAGCACTACGAGGCAAAATGTCAGGATAAGCTGAAAAACCTAAATGCAGAGCAGAAACTACAGAAAGTAGAAGAGCTAAAGAAAAATCTGGCATTTCAGAGCAAAATCACAAAGTGAAGCTGTTGTGAAAGCAAGTTTTCTTGTAGCAGATGAGACAGCCAAATCCACTCTGAAGACCTGCAGGATGAAGGTGTGCGACGTCTTGTGTCCAGACAAAATGCAGATTTTGGCAAATGTGAGCCTGAGGAGAAATACGATTGCTTTGGGTTTGTGAGATGGCCACTGATTTAAGAACAGTTTGTGTGAAAGAAGCAAAAACTTCATTGCATATTCTCTTGCTGTGGATGAAAGTATAGACATGATGATGATGGACATTGCACAGCTGGCCATCTTCATCCGTGGAGAGGAAATATTGAACATTAAATTGATGCACGGGACAACGACAGGAAAAGACATTTTTTAAAACGTATGTCAAAGTGTGACCGACATGAAACTTCTTTGGGACAAACTTGTTGGACTTACAACAGAGCGCCCGTGTTGTGTGTGAAAAAAGCGGACTAGTCAGTAGGATACGAGTAAAGATGCAGGAGGAGATCTGTACCGGTGAGTTAACAGCATATCACTGCATCACACACCAGGAAAGGCTGTGTGGTAAAGTCCTAAAAATGGAGCATGTAATGATCACCGTAACGCAAACCGTAAATTTCATCTGAGCCAAAAGTTTAAATCACCGTCAATTTCAGTCTTTTATGTGGAAAATAGATTCAGAGTTTGCCGACATTCCTTATCATACAGAGGACCGTTGGCTGAGTTGGGATAAAAATTCTCAATCGAGTTTTTGAGCTCAGCAAGGAAATCTGTCAGTTCATGGACATGAAATGTATGCTGCAGTGAAGCTGTCACAAATGCACCAGTGCAACCTGCCTCACTTTCTCTGTTGCCAAGTAATGTTTTTTTGTTGTCTTTTTTTGTTTTTTCCCACCTGTCCCGTTTGGTTTTTTTGCCATTAGAATTATTGTATAAAGGCGAAGAAAGCCTTGCCGTAATGGTCTATTTGATTCACCTTTTATTGTTTATTTTATTTTCACTTGCTGAATATGGGACAGACTTTACTGGGGGAAAGAAAGGGGAGAAGGAAAGAGGGAAATAAAAACAGCTGAGAAGAGGGACGGGGGAAAAAGAGCAAAAAACAAAAACCAACAGAATAAGCAGACAAAAATACATATAGTCCACCTGGATCACCTGTTGAGAAAGAAAAAAAAGAAAACAAGCAGAAGAAAACAAGAGCAATAGAATAAACAACATCACAATGATATATGGGAATATAACAGTAAATACTAAATGTTAAACATTATTGTGCAGCACGTAAGATTGACAGCACACAGTGTGCTTTGAGGTAGGAGCCAAAAAGGGTGTAGTTTATGTGTGTGAGCACCTGTGTGTACACCTGTGAGCATGGACGCGCTTGATTTTTTAAAAGGTTCCTTCATGTAATGATCTGCCAGAGGGTGTGGGGGGCCACTGCCCCGTCTTCCAGGGCATGAAGCAGGTATGGAGGAGATCAAAACTTCACACATCCAGAGGCCCCCAGAACACAAGAGACCAAGGAAGACCAACAGAGGGGCAGCTGCGTCACTATCCCAGAAAGAGCTGAGGAGAGTCCCAGATGAGGGGTCACTCAGCAGCCGCGGAGCAGAAGCCAGGGGGGGTTGCAGTGACGTGCTCGTGAGCTCCGCCGGCAGCCAGCTGTGCCTGAGTGACCGAGCCCTAGGCCGAGAAGCCTGCGGCACCCCACCTCTCAAGTGGCCCGAGCGAGCCCCAGGCTCCAGGCCCCGATAAGCTGCCGCCAAGGAGTGAGCCGATGTGTACCTGGGCGCCCATCCCCGGACACAATGAATCAACAACGCACCGATGTCTGAGGGCGTCTGCCACCGGCAGGGGAAGTGGTGGGGGGAGATAGGCCTCCAAACCTTGGAGGGCCTGAGATGTCCCCAGAGAGGTGGCGTCTGATACCCAACCTGACATATAGACACAGACATACAGGCACACACAGATACAAACATCCGTTCCCACCCTCATGCTCTCAAATGCAATTACTCCACACTCACCCAACGTGGAGACAGACATAAAGAGACGCTGTACACACAATCACACTCCTCAAGCGTACTCTAAGACCTAGACCCGGTTCTAGGTCTAGGTACCCCTGCCCCTGGAGGGGGAAACGGCACCCAGACCCAGGTGGTGTTACCCTTTTCCCTGAGGTGGGGAGAAGCAGACCGCCCAACGCAGCGGCAGGGAGGCCCCACATTCCAGACCCCAGTCGGACGACCAACTCCTCCTACTAGCCCCCCCCCCTCCAACAGGCCGCAGAGAATGGGGTGTGAGAAGACTCCAAACCTCCCTCCACCCGCTCATATGTAGTGTTGATGTATGTGTGTTCTAAGGTGCATTTAAAACCCAGGAGGGCATGGAGCACAGCCTTGATTTTATGTTTTTAACTGAAACTTGGTTGGACCAAAGTAACAGTGGAGCTGTTCTCATCGAGTCGACCCCTCCTAACTACAGTTTTATCAGTGAGGCCAGGGTGAGCAGGAGAGGAGGAGGGGTTGCTGTCTTATTTAATGAATCATTTCAATGTAAGCAGCTATCTCTTGGAGGTTTTCAGTCTTTTGAATATGTGGCTTTACAGCTGAAGGCCCCATCCAAAGTTATGTTTCTTAATGTTTACAGGCCTCCCAAATACTGCACAGACTTTTTTAATGACCTCAGTGAACTACTGTCTGTGATCTGTGTTGATTTCAACTGTGTAATTATTGTTGGGGATTTTAACATCCATGTGGACAACCCTCAGGACAAAGGGACTAAAGACCTGAGTAACACTCTGGGCAACTTTGGGCTGACTCAGCATGTAACAGAGGCCACACATAATAGAGGACACACTCTTGACCTACTGATCTCCAAGGGCCTGAGCATTTCAAACGTTACTGTGTCTGATGTGGGCCTGTCTGATCATTACTGTGTTTTCTTTGAAAGTAAAATCTCAGCCCACACAAATATATCAACAGCAGTGATCACAAAACGGTGTATAACTGAACACAGTAGTGAGATCTTTAACCAGGTCTTCCCATTAACACCTGACCTGTCCAGAGGTTCAGCCAATGAGCTCGTCAATAGCTTCAATGCTAAAATGTTAAATGTAATGGACACTATTGCTCCCATTAAGGTGAAGGTTATCTCTGGAAGGAAAAAGTCTCCATGGAGAAACTCCACACTGGTGAAAAATGAAAAAGAGAGTGAAGGAAAGCTGAGCGCAGATGGAGAAAAACAAACCTCCAGGTTCATTATGACATCTATAAAGAGAAACTTCACAATTATAACTTACAACTGAGGACTGCAAGGAAGTCCTACTTCTCTGACATCATCACCAAAAACAGTCATAACGCTGGTCTTATTTTCTACAGTTGACAGGCTAACAAACCCTCCTGTGTCAGTGGCAGCTGAACTTCATTCAACCATGGCCTGCAATGACTTTGCCAAATTCTTCACAGAAAAATCCAAAAGATTAGACAAGCAATTAATACATCAACAGCTGATCCAGGAAATGTACTGTGTCCACCGAAAAACTGTTTAAACACCATCAAACAGTTTCACCCTATTAACAGCAAAGACCTGGAGGACATCTTAGGTCAACTGAACTCCTCCTCTTGCTGTTTAGATGTCCTGCCAACAAGTTTTTTCAAAAGGTCTCAAAGACTTTGGAGTCAGACCTGTTACAGATCGTCAACTTTTCTTTAATATCAGGTGTGTTTCCAGAATCACTAAAAACTGCTGTAATTAAACCTATACTGAAAAGGACAATCTTGACAAGACACAAATGAATAACTACAGGCCGATCTCAAATCTCCCATTTTTAAGTAAGATCATTGAAAAAGCAGTTTCTCAACAGCTCAATTACTTCCTAAAACAGAATAACTGCTATGATGCCTTCCAGTCAGGTTTTAGACAGAACCACAGCACTGAAACCGCTCTGACCAAAGTGTTTCATGACATATGTCTGAACACAGACAGTGGAAATATGTCAGTCTTAGTTTTACTGGATCTCAGTGCAGCATTTGATACAGTTGACCACAACATATTACTCAAACGACTGGAGAACTGGGCAGGTCTTTCAGGAACTGTACTAAACTGGTTCAAAACATACTTAGAAAACAAGAAATACTTTGTATCAATAGGTAACTTCACATCTGAGCAGACAAGTATCACATGTGGAGTTCCCCAAGGTTCCATCTTGGGACCCCTTCTGTTTAACATTTACATGCTCCCACTGGCACAGATTATAAAGAACAACAAAATAAACTATCATAGCTACGCAGATGACACACAAATATATATCACAATGTCACCAGGAGACCGAGGCCCGGTAGAGGCTCTTGGTAAATGCATTGAGGAAATTAATGACTGGTTGTGCCACAATTTTCTCCAGCTAAACAAAAATAAAACTGAGGTAATAGTCTTTGGTGCAAAAGAAAAACGATTACAGGTCACCAGAGAACTTCAATCTATACACCTAAAAACCACAAACCAGGCGAGAAATTTGGGTGTAGTGATGAATGCAGACCTAAACTTAGAAAAACACATTAAGACAATAACAAAATCAGTTTACTATCACCTCAAGAATATTTCAAGGATAAAAGATCTGATGTCTCAACAGGACCTGGAAAAACTAGTCCATGCATTCATCTTTAGTAGGCTTGATTACTGTAACAGCATCTTTACAGGTTTACCTAAAAAATCAGTCAGACAACTACAGCTCATTCAGAACTCTGCTGCTAGAGTCCTCACTAAGACCAAAAAAGTGGACCACATCAGTCCAGCTCTGAGGTCTGTACACTGGCTGCCTGTCCGTCAGAGGATAGACTTTAAAGTTCTGATGCTGGTCTATAAAGCTCTAAATGGTTTAGGACCGAAATACATCAGTGACCTCCTGACCCAGTATGAACCTTCCAGATCCCTCAGGTCATCTGGATCCGGTCTGTTATCAGTCCCCAGAGTCAGAACCAGACACGGAGAAGCTGCATTCAGCTTTTATGCTCCCTACATCTGGAACAAACTCCCAGAAAGCCTCAGATCAGCTGAAACACTCAGTTTATTTAAATCCAGGTTGAAGACTCACCTATTCTCAGCTGCATTTGAATAAAGCACCAAATCCACACTTAAGTTTAAATTTCAAAACCTACTTTTTAACTACTGATTTTATCTACTGTTCTGATTTTACCTACTGTTTTGATATTTTATTTTATATACTGTTTTGTTTGTTTGTTTGTTTGTTTGCTTGTCTTAATCAAATTTAAATCATGCTTTTTATTTGTTTTTGTTTTTAATGTCTCTGTAAAGCACTTTGAATCACCTTGTTGTTGAATTGTGCTATATAAATAAACTTGCCTTGCCTTGCCTTGCCAGAGAGCAGCAGGTAAGCGCATAGCCCACCTGATAACCCTCAATGTCTACGTGTATTTAAAATTGAGAGGTGGGCAACGACGCCAGGGGTAAGGTGTACACCCTGATGGTGATTTGGGTTCCGTGTAGCGTGCCCACCCCCAAGATCCTATAATATGTGTAATTAGAGTGTGAGTAATGTGAATGTCTAAGTTGAATGCCTCCTCTGCACCCTGGTGACACAACCCTACCCCAAGGCCCTGCATGTGTGGGTGATTGTGGAGGAGCGGGAAGAGGGAGGCAGCTGGAGAAGGGGAGGGGCAAGTGACCCCTCCCTGGGGCCAGCTCTCCCGCTGACCCCAGTAGGCACCCCCATACTCCACGACTCGCCAGGCAAAGGGGGCCCATCTGGACCGGGGCCAAGTGCAGCAGTGCAGCCCGACCCCACAGAGCTCGGGACATCTTCCTCCACCTCTCCTGTATCTCCCCCTCCTGCAGAGAGAGTTCCTGAAGAGAGGAGAGCTCCTGCAAGGTGTAACACCCCCCCCCCCAGTTGAAGAGTCCCCCAGTTAGCTCGATGCACCAGCAGCCCCCATACACCCACCTGCTCAAAACCTTGGCAACACACCAACCAGGACCCAAGCCCCGAGGCCCGGTCAGGGTCCCAGTCCAGAGACAGAGCGCCCCCAGAACCTCGTGCCTGTCCCGGACCCACCCAGGGGCAGCTGGCTACCAGGTCAGTAACCCACGTCCGTCAGCACAGACCCTCCCCTAGCCCCGCTGCACGCAGCCATGAGGAAACTGTCACCTGAGAGCCAACAGAGACCCTAATTGGCCATGACCGCTACCCCTGGTTGAGCCCCCCACGGAAGATGCTCCTGGGGAACCCCCAGACCCCCCAAGCCCGTCCATACCCCCACACCAATCACAACAGTGAAGGTGGGACCTAACTATGACCCCCCCCACCCCCACTAGGTGATGGAGCTGATCAAAGTAGCCCAGAGCAATTGATCTGATGTGGTGGCAGAGGCTGTATCAAGACTAATGTAATCTAATAGATAATTTCTATATTGTTAGAATTAAGATTCTTTTTATTTTTCCAGTTCATGAGGACTGTTTTCTTGGCTATGCACAGGGCAGTGAAAACCATATGTGCTATATTCTTTTCTGAAGTGACATTGTCTAAGCTGCCCAACAAACACACTAAAGGGGAAGTTGGAATGTTACATTTCAGACACTTTGACAAGTCTTCACATATCTCACGCCAAAACTTCTGAACTGGTGGACAGAACCAAAGAGCGTGGATATAATTGTCCAGTGAGTTGGTTTGGCAGTGTGAGCAGTTGTTGGTAGACGTAAAGCCCATCTTGAACATCCGATGACCTGTGTAGTGCACTCTATGTAGTATTTTGTATTGAATTAATTGAAGACTGGGATTTCTAATTAGATGAAATGTTTTTAAGCAAATCTGAGACCAGAAGTTTTGGTCTAAGTTAACTGATAACTCTGCTTCCCATTTTGCAATAGGAAGTGATATTGATTCATCTGTTTTAGAAAGCATTCTGTATATTTTGGATAGTAATTTGGGGGTTTTAAGAGTAAGAAATTGAACCACACTTGGTGGTGTTTGCAGTTCAACTTGGCCCGGTTTAAATTTCTTTTTTACTATGGATTTAATTTGTTGATATTCTAAAAATCTTTTCTTGTTGATCCCATATTGTGTAACTAGTCTGTCAAATGAAATAAATTCTGTTCCTTCTAGTATATGTTCTAAATATTTGATTCCTTTACCACTCCAATCTGAAAAGTTTATCATATTATTGTTTTGTAATATGTCAGGGTTGTTCCAGATAGGTGTACGTTTGCATGGGATTAATGAAGACTCTGTCAACTTCAGAAACTCCCACCATGCTGTCAGAGAAGAGCTGATGTTGACGCTTTTGAAGCATTCATGTCGTTGGATGTTTGAGCTGATAAATGGTAGATCTGAAATCTCTAGATTATTGCAAAGTGCTTGTTCTACATCTAACCAAGGTTCATCTAAGAGGGTATGTTTTAGCCATCGTGAGATAAACTGAAGCCTGTTGGCTAAGAAGTAGTGCTGAAAGATAGGTAGTTCTAATCCTCCTTTACCCTTGGTCTTTTGTAATGGTTTTAAGTATATACGTGGGGGCTTATTTTTCTAAAGGAATTTGGACATATGTGAATCTAGAGATCTGAACCAATCTTGCGGTGGTTTAGTTGGGATCATTGAGAATAAATAATTTATTTTCGGTAATACCATCATTTTTATAGCGGCAACCCTTCCCATGAGTGATATGGGTAGACATTTCCACCTAGCCAGATCACCTTCTACTTTCTTTAAAAGTGGGATATGATTTAATTTAGTTAGATCTGCAAGCTTGGGAGAAACGTTAATACCTAAATTTTTTATATTTCCCGATTGTAGTGGAAAAGAAGACGAATTATGGAAGGAGCAATTAATCGGAAGGACTGTAGATTTTGACCAGTTAATTGAGTAATCTGAAATTTTTGCAAACAAGTTTATCAATTCAATCACCCCAGAGATATTGGTTTGTGAATTTTGGAGAAACAGTAACACATCATCTGCATAAAGGCTGATTTTATGTCCCACATTCTTGCATTTTATGCCTTTAATTACTGAATTCTGTCTAATTGCTGCTGCTAGTGGTTTGATAAAAATTGCAAACAGTGAAGGGGAGAGTGGGCATCCCTGCCTGGTGCCCCTCAGGAGACACAAGCTGTAGGATGTCTGGTCATTCGTTCTGACACAAGCTGTTGGGGAATTATATAATATTTTTAACCAGTTGATGAAAGAAGATCCAAAACCAAATTTGTGTAAAGTTGCAAATAGAAATTTCCAGTTAACTCTGACAAACGCTTTTTTCTGCATCTAAAGATAATATTGTAGTTTCAAGGTTTTTACTGTATGAGTAGTCTATCAAATTAAGTAATCTACGTGTATTTGTTGATGAGTGCCTACCTTTTATGAAACCAGTTTGGTCAGGATGAATTAAGAGGGGGGTTATTTTCTCTAGTCTCTTCGAGAGAGCTTTGCAGATTATTTTAAGGTCTACATTTATAAAGGATATTGGACGATAGCTTGAGGGATATACAGGGTCTTTGCCTGGTTTTAGCAGGAGATTAATGTTTGCAGAATTCATATTTGATGGAAGCCTGCCCTTTTCTTTGATTTCCAACAACGTTCTGTAAAAAACTGGTGCTAGAATCGTCCAGAATTCTTTGTAGAATTCTGCAGGAAAGCCGTCTGGACCTGGAGCCTTATTATTGGGCATACTTATCAGGGCTTCCTGGAGTTCACTTGGCGTCAGTGGCGAGTCCAGTGCAATTGTTTGAGCATCTAATAATTTTGGGAGAGTTATGTTGTCTAAAAACTGATCAATTTGTTTCTTTTATTTTTTTGTTTTCTCTGTTTAGCTGAGTAACATTGTCTGTGAGACATTTCACAGACTCTCTTAGCGTGGCATTTTCAGCAGCGAGTGTTTCCACCTGCTGCTGGCTGAACTCCAGGGATTCCGCCAAAATCTCCGGCGTCTGACGTCAGTTACAACATGAGTTCCTTACCTTGTCCGTCACTTCCGTCACTTACCTCCTCCCTCTCGTTCTCCTTGCCAAGTAATGTTGAACCAAGTCAGCGGACTTTGCTTAACTGCACATGTCCAGATTCAGATGGAGCTGCAGTATAATGGAACACTAAGGGGAGAGAACGACACTGAATAGCCCACACAGTTTATTAGTTCCATTCCTGAAGCAATGCCCAGCTCCGTCTACATGCGGCTCAAACCTTGTTTGCTTTCATTTATTTTTTGGGGGGTTTTTGGAAGCATGTTCATATTTCTAACTTACATAATTTTGAAGGATATATTTTTATGAAGAGCAAAATATTCAGAGTTAAAGTTTATTTGATCTAAAATAATAATATTCCTGTCTGTTTTATTCATATTTATGTTTAAAAAACATTGTTTTGGTGTTTTCAATGAATGTTTATCTTGTTTGGCCCACGCCCTAAAGTGTGCCTTGAGTTTTGGCCCCCTGTGCAATTGAGTTTGACACCCCTGTGCTAGAAAATGCTCTTCAGGTCTTTCGCTGATCGGCTCCGGAGGTTCTGCGTCTTCTAAATCGCCTGGAAAAACGACAGGATTTATGTTTCTCCTCACGCTGTGATCATCTGTAAGTTACAGAATTTCTTTAAAAAAACAAGTCTATTTAATGTTGAAACTTATTAAGTGTGCCTATGCCAAGAGGCACACTTATTACTATTCGTCGGATTTATTCTTCTTCTTCTTATTATTATTATTCAGTTTCCGCCTGAAATTTTGCAGCGAAACTCGCCCCGCAGTTTTGAGAGAAGCTTCATATATGTTACCTCATTTTGTGCGGCTGGATCTGGAATGGTGTTCTATGACTTTTGGTGTTTATGACTTTTATAGTTTTTTAAATATTAATATTTTAGTGAAAATTTTCCCGCGCTTCTCTGCCGAACAGTTTTGACAATAGGGTTACATATGTTAGATCATTTTGTGCGGCTGGAACTGGACTAGTATGGTATGACTTTTGGTGTTTATGACTTTTATAGTTTTTTAAATATTTTGATTTTAGTGCAAATTTGGGCCAATTTCTAGGCTCCTGAGAAAGATTCTACTTTTGGCCCCATAGAATCAGACTTCATTTGTGGTGTGTTGGCTCTCTCTAGTGGTATACCCGGAGTAGTACAGCCGAAAGGTGTATGCTTGGGGGGAAACTCCATATCCCACAATTCATAGCACGCCTCTGCAGAGTAAACAATGGCGGCCACCACTTCGTTTTGTATGTCTTTTATTAGTATTTCTAGGTCACAAAATCAACTTTTAAGATATTTTCAGGCGAGAATGTAGGTGTGTAAACTTCAAATATCTGCTCGTTTTATCAAGACATCCCATATTAGCGACAGTTCTCTTACGTGTTGCTGATAGCCGGCTAGCTAGCTAGCGCCGCTAGCACCGCTAGCATATGACGACACCCCTCCTCCGCTTTGAAATTGACCGTAGACATGATTTTCTGAGACAACGTGGCTATCGTTTCACCGGTAACGCGTCTTTCCCCCCCTCCTCCGCTTTGGACTTGAACTTACAGTGATTTTCTGAAGTGTTTACTAAGACACACCGTAAGCTTTTACAAGGTAAGTGTATCTCTCTGTCTCTGGTTTGAAATTTAGCTTTGAAAATGATTTTTTTATGTGTTTCTTTATCGATTTCTTTGTTTCGGCACGTTCGACACGATGCTAAAGCCAGTTAGCGGATAGTCAGCTAAGGCAAGCGTTTCTTCCCTCCTCCGGTTTTGAAATTGACCTTTAAAAGTGCTTTTCTGTGTCTTGATGCTGATATCTACAAAATGACTGTGATTTTATTCCAGTGGTATCCTTTGTAATTGAAACTTTTAAGATGCGACTCTCAAAAAATGGCTTCATTGTAGTCGGGTTTCACACCTCTCTTTGTCTCGTGGTTTTGTTGCTGGCTAGTTAGCGGATATTAAGCGTCTCCCGGTTTGAAATTGACTTTGGAAGTGATTTACTTTTAGAGGTATTTTCTGTGTCTTGACGCTGATATCTACAAAATGACTGTAATTTTACTCCAGTGGTATCGTTTGTAATTAAAACTTTTAAGATGCGACTCTCACCGCGTACGAAGCAATCCGGTTGTTCAGTCTGACGTCACTGGCCGTGTCTGGGCCTAAACTCCGCTGCAGGTCCATATATCAAACGATCACTGTGGCATTACTGAGAGTTGAAAAACTGTCTAAAGTCTTTCATCTTTAATAAAATGATCAGTGTTCTGCTCTACCAGGTGTAACAATTGAGTTTAACATCCAGGCATCCATGAAAATGGAATTTATGACATTTAATGGCGTTAGAAGTTAGCAGGAAGTTAGCTCGCTAGCTTCTATCTAAATACAATATAGCATGTCCTGACTGCGGGTTTTGGAAAAAAATTCAAACGTACAGCTCTGCTATAACTTCCAACATAAATGAAGACAGAAAACTAAACAGCAGTGACGTTTGTAGGGTTACTGAAGTTTGGCTAGCTGGTATTAATGATATGCTACGTGACCGCTAGCGACACAGCTATGTTAGCATAACATAAACAAGCTAACTTTTTTTCCACTCGATAAAAGTTAACGTGAGTGTTCTTGGTGGTCAGGAACAAATGTAATCGCATGGCAGGATGCTGTAAAAGGACTAAACTTCAGCCAGGAGAACAAGTGAGATAATCCATCCACAATACGAGGTTAGTCATTCATATACTGCTGCATGGGCTGTGCTGTAGTTACATCGTAAGGTTTTAAAAACTGAGCTTAAATAAATGATTAGCAGTAATAAAAGCCGAGGGAGGTCAACAGTGATCACTGACTGTTTTAGGAGCTTTTTGAGATTAAATAGAAGAAAATACAAAACATTAAACATGTTAACAACACAAAAGCCATATTATACGCAGACTACTTTAGGCCCGGAAGTAGGATTCATCACGTCATCACTGAACAACCGGATAGCTGCGTTGTAGTCGCGTTTCACACCTTTCTTTGTCTGTCTTTATAAGGCGTTAACTACAGCAGCCTTTAATACCTCAACTCTTGATTCAGCCAAGGTAAGTGCCCCCCCTTATATTTTCTATGTATGTGTTCAGCTGATATTTAGAAAAAAATAGGTGTGTTTAGCGCTGGATGTCATTTTATTCCAGAGCTGTTGTTTGTAATTAAAACTTTTTAGATTAGATGGTACAGTGTTTTTACTCCCTTCCAAACAGTAAAGTTCCTCTTTGTCTCTCAGTAGGAAATTTAAACCAGACAGTACAAGGCTACATTTCAGTGTTACAAGCCAATCAGTTTGCTAATTGTTCTGTGAGATTTGTTTGCAAAGTTTAAGGTGTTAAGTAGGACTGTGAACATCTGGGTCTGCTTGCTGCTGGCATTCTGCCAGAGCCCCAGCAACAAGACCGCCTCCCAGCAACAAGACCGCCTCCCAGCAACGTGACTGCCTGTCAGCCTTGCAAGGTACCCAATTTTCCAATTACTCTATAACAAAACTGTTGTGGGCAACAAGACTGTCTCCTAAGTTTGTAAGCCAATCACTTTGCCAAATGTTCTTGTAAGATTTGTTTGAAAAGTTTGAGGTGTTAAGTAGGACTGTGAACATCTGAGTTTGCTTGCTGCTGGCATTCGACCAACATCTCAGCAACAACACTGCCTCCCAGCTTTGCAAGGTAATTACTTTCCCAATTACTGTACACCAAAATGAAGTAACTGTCGTGGTCAACAAATCTGCCTCCCAACTTTCAAGGTAATCACTTTCTCAATTACAATATACAAACTGTTATGGAACTTAACAAAGCCTTAAGACCCGGTAGTGACACTATCAATATGTCTATTTAAAGAAAAGAGAGATTTTTTTTTTTTTTGTTCTTGTAGTCATCTTGTCTGTCAATGTATCAGAGGGTTAAAATAACACATTGCTTGAAATGCCAATAATTAATATTCTGTTTTTATGTTGACATTCTACCAGATGCCGAGAAAAAATAAAAGATCCCAGGCACAAAAGAAGCGCTGGAAACCACTTGACCTGGTTGATCCTGCTGTCCCAATGCTCACTGGCCACAACCAAGATGAGGCAGTCAGTAGTTTTCCATCTGACCAGGTAATGAGGATATGGTAGTGATCACAGACAGTTGAACAGTTTTCAAAACACGTTTGAGACAGTTAAGAACACTTACCCATGCAGTTTAGGATTTTTTGTTATAATGTCACACAAGTGGCATAACAGTGCATGGTATACAGAACATTTAAATGAAATGAATGTGTCAGGTCACTTAATGTCTTCTATACCCTTTTTCCTGGGTTAGCAGACGGCACCAGCTGGGTTATCTTTGGAAACACAGGATAGACCCACCTCCTTATGTTCCCCAGGTACCAAGGTAAATATCAAAAAATATTCCTCTATTAAGAAATTACAAGGTATGCCCACCCATAGGGCTGCTCGATTATGGCAAAAATGATAATAACGATTATTTTCACTGAAATCTAGATCTCCATTATTTGACAATATTTATTTAACAATAACAATGTATTGAATAATGGCTTTAAAGATTGTCATAAAATAATTTGTTTTTGTTTTTTGGGTTTTTTTTTTTTTTACCTCTTTCAACCAACGGCAGTCACTCTCCTCTCCAAATAACTTCTGCTTAGCTTTCCGAGCTTCCCTCTGTTAGCTCCTCTTAATTGTTGTGACGCGTGTTCGAAACGCAGAGAGGTGCGCTCGATTTGCCACATGGAGCAGCGCGAGAGAAAAGCACGAGGGAGGTGCTAATAATCGACTCATTCTCTCGACTCCTTTTTAATGATCGTTGAAAGCCCAGATCGTAATTTTGATTAAAAGTAGATTCATTGAGCAGCCCTACCACCCATGTGTATAACCAGTCTGTATATATCTGATCTTTGGTGTCTATAACTACAGTTGATATGTAGTCTTTCACTTAAAGCATGTTTGCTAACTCAATTTTGTCTAATTTCTATCCAAAACAAAGGAAAATATGACAAAGGGGTTTTTTTTTGTTTGGCTTTTTTTTAATAGCTCTGAACAGGTAATTCTGATGTGGTAGTGAGCACATACAATATATTTTTTATAACACTTACCCATACAATTGACCATTTCTATCTTGTAATGTTACCCAACTGGCATAACAGTTCATGCCATGCATTGCATTGTAAAGTGAAATTAAAGTGTCAGGTCACTTAATGTCTTAACATTATATTCTTTTTTGCCTGGGTTAGAAGACAGCACCAGCCAGCTTGTCCTTGGAAACACAGAATAGACCCACCTCCTTATGTCCTCCAGGCAGCAAGGTAAATTTAAAACGGTATTCCTCCATTAAGGATTTATAGTGGACAGTTACATTACCATTAAATGTTAAAGACATATGGTTACATGTTTGCCTTATGTAAACAGTAAGAATTTTGTTGTCTCGCTTCTGTTAGTTTTGTTTAAAGTTACACTCACTTTCAAATTTCTTAGTAGTTATGCAAACAGCTGGAATTTTTTTATTTTTTATTGCTTAGTACGTTTAGTAACCGCTACTGTTTCATGTTTTCTTTAAAGTATCCAGTGTTACACTGTATTTCAAATCTGTTAGTAGGTTTTCTAATTTTGATTAACTGTATTATCAGAGTTCAGAAACTCGTCCACCAGCAAAACGAGTCTGGGCAACCGATGATTTCCACACGGCTGTTATGCTAAGTAAACGGACTCTATGGCAGAACACACAGAAACGCAGAAAATGCAGGAAGTGCTTTTTATTTACAGTGTCCAACTTATTTACACGGGATGGAATATGTACACCGACAAATAAACGGAGGGAAACCAGAGAAGGGAGCTGACACGCATTCTGAGGGAAAGGGGTAACCCGCACACGCAGGGTGGATCTATGGAAAAAGGAAAAACGTAACTTTGGGAAAGGATGCCAAACAACCGGTAAGAAACGGCAATAAACATGGGGAGAGTTGGAGAGCTCACTTGTCACACTGGCTGTACAGACTCGGGCGAGGATTCCCGGGAAGTAGAAGAAATGCTGAGATCTATCTCCGTAGAGATCCCGGAAATGCGGCTTCACAAACAGCTGACAGGTAAGCGGGTGATAGATCCAGCTGAGGATACAGGACAACAGGAAAGTAAACCAAATCCAAGACATAGGTTGGCCGTATGCACACCGCAGAGAATTAATAAACAAGTTACCACTCGGGGAGGTGGCAATACTCCGACACCAGACGTCTGTCGCGCTGCTCCTAAATAACGCTCCATCAAATGACGTCTGATATACCGCCGGTGTGTCAGCATCCCGTGACACACCACCCCGCCTACCTGTGCTGAAAACAGAAGCAGACCCCATGACACCACACCAGAGAAACCCCACCAATTCCTAATAACGGCATCAAATTCTCCACCTAAAAAGGTAAGCCTAACCCTATGTATAATCACCGGGGTTGATATTTAGTCTTTCACCTTAAGTGTGCTTGCTAACTCGTACTAAATATACTAAAATGTTAGACTAAACATGTACATTTGTCAGTTTCTTTCATCAGACTCCTAAAATGCAGACATCTCAACAGCTGTCTGTCTGTTTAGCTATTTCTATATCTATTGTTCTGAAAAAACTTTTATACCATTTTATACTTAAAGCTTCAGATAAATTGACATCCACAGTGAAAAGCAGTGCAAATAAATACAAACATTTTGTGACACTCATCTTTTCTCAAGATGGATGTCAGTGTGTTCTGTTTCAATCACATTTAACCTGTAACTGAATTTTGTGTCATTTCTTTACAAAATGTAACACAACTATGAAACGTGTTTTTTATGGCACATGTACAGAGCCATCTGGTTTAATCTGAAATCAGTGAATGAATTACATCTAATTTAAGAGCATCTGAGATCCTCTTACGAATAATACGTAAACAGGATTTCCTTTCATTTGTATTTAGGCTGCAATTTAGTTGATGTTTGTTGATGTTTTAAACCTCATGCCACTCATTCAATTATTTTCATTTTCTTTCTATACTAATCACTTGTTTTGATCACTCAGTGCAAAAGCACTGCTAAGTCACCCTTTTAAACTAGTTTAATCCGTTTATTCAACATTCACACCATTCTCTCACTCATACAAGTAGCAAGCCGATCTTCATTGCATATGCTTATGTTCTTAGCCAGGTTTTTAATCAATATCTGTTCATTAAGCTTCAGGAGCTTGTCTTTATAAGGTTAATGCATTTTCTGTTTGTGTGTGTATGGGTATATGTTATTTTGCATCTATGACTTCACAGTCTCCCAGACTTCTTCCCAACTCTCCAGTTAAGCAGTCAGTTTTCTTTTTTTCCGAGTTACTAACCCACATTTTGATTTCCCACCTTAAATTACCGCCTCCTGGTCTTCAGCCAGGAGCTGGGGCTTGCTTTTCAGGTTCCTGGACACATCCTGCTGTGAACAATTCAACCAGAAACTTGCCTTAACTTATCCATAGATGTTAACCTCTAACTTTCTTCCGACTGCTGCTGTGGAGAGCCGGTCCAAGTCTGCTTTACTCCTGAAAATAACAAAACTAAGACATTTTCATTATTATCACCAGTGGTTAAATAACCCATTTCTCTGTCTCTGGTCAGAAACACCAATTATGCCAGGCATGTAAGCGTGTTCTTCCCTGCATTTTATGTTAATTGGGTGTAAACTGCTTCTTCATTAAATTAATTCATTGAGTTTCTCATTGCATTTCTATGTATTCATGTTAATGTACACTACGTGTAAGCTGTTTCTTCATTGCATCCTATATATTCATATTTAATTTATGCATTTCACCACTGAGCTTTAGATTCAAACTATCTCACTTCTGATTCATTTCAAAAATAATCTCACATGTAACAATTTGTATGTGTGTTTTCTATTCATTAAGGTAATAACAATTATTTCTTTCATTATTCTTACCTTTTCTAATGTTTACCTCTTTGTTATGCTATGGTGGACATCCCTAAACAATTCATGAGTTCAGGTTTCAATTTTCAATCCAATTATATCCTATATTCTCGCAGTCAAACTCGTCCAGCTTCATCTCTCACTGGTCCTCTCTGCACAATGTCCTGTTCGGGCTTCAAAGCTCCCGCAAACACAGTCTCAACTCAGCTGTTGTCTTCTTCTCTGTTTCTTTACAGTCTTTCTTTCAGATTAAGTCCCAGCATGGCAAAATATCACTCAATGTGTAGTGCTCTTCCACAATTCTTTATCCCACTGTTCAACTGCCCAGCCTGTATTTTCACAGTACATGTTACATTACACTTACATGCTGCTGCTGGTCGTCAGTCGTCATCAGTGTTACTGGATCAGTGGCACTGTCGTTTGCCTGCTGTATTCAAGTCCACGATGTTCTATCGGTCTTCATCAGGCGATTAACTGTCCTTTGAACTTCTTCTCCGCTTCAGGGACAAAGTGAGAGATCCAGCCGCACAATTTCGAGCCAAAGACTGGCTTATTTTCCCAATTCTTTTAATCTACTTTTCTGCTACTGAACTCAAGGTTGCAAAGTTGAAAGACGCCCACCTGTATTGACACACTAAACCATATAATTAGTATTATATTCATTTTTCTTAAAGGCTTCATTTGCTTCATGTGCCTAGAGTTAAATCTCTCTCTCTGTGTTCTTTCTGTACACACTCAGTTCCCATATATGGGCATGCACAGTTCCTGTTCACTATTTCCTGTCGCTGCAGCCCCGGTACACAGAGCAATATTTCCTGTTCCTCAAACTAATCTAACTCCTTTGTTTTTTGTTTTCTTGAATTAAAAACACTTTCAAACTTTAGCACATCCTACTTTTCATCACACAAGAAATATATTTCACACTCCTTTATTCCATACACACCTTTTAAATGCTCTAACCTCTTTCAGACGCCATAAATCGTCTCACACGCACTGCCTTTCTCTCTCTCAGACTTCCCCTTTTCACTTACTCAGACAAATCACCCAGTCACTCAAATCAAATACTGACAGCATTCACACAGTTAAAATCACACAAAATACGCTTTCATACGAGTATCTTGGACATGCCTTCCATGATCAGAAAGAGCAAGTCAAAAGAAAAAAGAAAAAGAAAACTGAAACCTCTCATAACATCACTGAAGGTCAAATATCTTCATAGACCCAAAAGTAAGCATATTATTTCCCTAGTCAAAAGTCAAACCGTTACTCACAGTAATTTTTAATCTCACAGCCTTTATGTTTTAAAACTAAAAAGAGGAAGGAACAACGCCCAATTTAAACTGCGCATGTTGTCACTCAACAACACACACACAGAAAATGTAACTGTATATATTATCTCAAACTGAAACAAAACCCATCTAAAAATCCTAAAACATCTTACTTGACACCCCAAAACACACATCGCACAGACATCTTTATTAATTAAATTATCTCAAATTCAATTTCAGTTCTCAGAACCCAGGTAACGGTCTTAAGTATCAACAGTTTATGTATCCTATCTCAAAACCCCTCAAAAAGTCATACAGTCATGGCAAGAAATAAAACTTTACTTACATATTGTAATAAACAAAACCAGCGTCTTAAGTACATGCACCAGCAATGTCTAGCAGTCCCTATTAACTTCCTCATACTCTATTGACCTCTCAGCTGCCTTATTTGCATTCTCACACACACACACAATCTAAAAATAATACCAGCCTGACTCTCAGACTCAGACAAGTCTCTTAATATATTTACACAGACGTCCTATGATTACAACTGCACAGATTTTAGGCTTCTCATTCCAAAACCTACACAATTTAGACAATTTTTAAATTAACCCTCCAAGGGACAAACTCCCTGAGTTTTTTGTGATCAATTTAACCAGTCTCGGCCCCGGACCGTGGTCAAATATCTAAGACCCTACACAATTTAAAAGCGTCAACCAACTCAACCCCTGCCGAAAAGCTCTGTTTTGGGGACATTTCACATCCCAGGCTTCCCCGAAGTTTTAAGTTAAAGTTACACGCCCGAAACCCGGTTTCTACTGACCAAAAAGTGCAAACCACCGCCCGGACGGCAAACTGACCCAGTCAGTGGCTATTTTGGAGTGTCGTAGTTCTCCACACTTGCCAAGTGAACTATCCCTCCCCGAGGAAGATGTCGATCGTCACCGACAAATTGGAAGCGTCACCTTCCGACAAATGCACTTGTTAGACTCCCAGAGTCCCGTTCTATACAATTTAATTTTTTGAAGACACCCCAAAATCACAAACCCACCATATCGGTGTCCAAGCCCGGCTTTATATTCAATTGAGACTTTAATGTCACAAACTTCACCAATTACCTATTATTCTAAATTCTCTTTATCCTAAAT
Source organism: Oreochromis aureus (assembly GCF_013358895.1). Lineage (NCBI taxonomy): Eukaryota > Metazoa > Chordata > Actinopteri > Cichliformes > Cichlidae > Oreochromis > Oreochromis aureus. The sequence continues at coordinate 70,540,117 of NC_052944.1, forward strand.
CCTCTTTATTCTTATTCCTTTGGGACTTTAACGCGGTACCTTTAGTGAGACTCTAACTCACTTTTACTCTTTTCTTATCATTACTTCAACTTCAACTTCTCATGAGATTTTCACCAAAACCAAAACAGACCTTTACCAGTAATTTTCAGTGAGTAGACTTTCAATTTTGTCAGAACCAATTCAGCACTGTTTGGAAATAATTCAACAGGTAGTGCCTTACCTTTGAATAAGCCGGCTTATGTCCACTCACTTCGACCACTGACTCGTGTCTGCCTGTTTGAGCACCTTGGACCCTCTCAGTCTCAACCTCCAACTTTTCTCCCTCAACCCTCGGCCAATGCACCAAATGTTACGGGTTCGAAATTGAGGATGAGAGTAAAACAATGATGGTCCAGAAGAGGTGGTTCAAACAATTGATTTTAATGAATGCACGCAGCGTGGAGAGGTGCAAACTGCAAAACAGTTGTACATCTCTACCCAAATTACACTCTAGATTGCTTTTATAACATCAGGGTATTGTAACGCCCCTTCTTGCGTTTACAAGCACATAATTTGCATGTACAGAACATTCATGTATTTTAAGAATTAACTGCAACATAGAGGTTCCTCCTTGTGGCATACTCTTAAGAATATGGTGATGATCTAAGGCCTTTGAGGTCACCATGGGCTGGACATCCTTCCGTCACCTGTAACTAGGCAAACTCAAATGCAACAAGAAGCTGAATACATTCAGGCCTTTGCTCAGGTACTATTTTACTGTAACAATATACTCAGCATATGAGTTATGATATATATATATTTAACTCAATCATTTTAAAGTAGTTATAACTGCACCTGTAATAAACATGTTAATATTTAATTATGATAACCCCTATAATATAAATTATAACATAATGCCAGCAGCTTCAATAAACACTTTGATGAAATGATAATTACTGCAATGATAAGATGATGGTTATGTAAAATAATCCCTGTAATTCCACAACCACAAATCACAAATCCCACTGTGCAAGTGCCTCAACCAGAATCAGCCCAAACCTACATGACAATGTTAGAAAGTGCTTTAAACCCGCAACAAGACAAAATGGCTTCAAATCAAATTTGTGAACATCAACTTGAAACATCTGTTGATCCAACAAGCAACATCCAAACAGAACAACAAGAAAATCTTGAACTCAATAATGAAAGAGATGAAGTCATAGATAAACCCCCCCAAAAAGCAAGAAATGTGTGCAGATTAAATAAACGACGACGTGGGAAAGCTATTCGTCAAGCTCAAAGTCACAGGCAGCATGTAAAAGCTAAAGAAAAATCTTCATCTGAAGACTTGGCAAAGAAGATAAACAAAAGAAGACATGAAAAGGAACGATATGCCTGCTTTCCTGAATTTCGAATGAAAAAATTACAGGCTGTGAAAACTCAATATGCTCAAAACTGTCATCGCCATAAACAAAAACTGTTATCAGCCAAAGATTATTATGCAAATCCTCATATTCAAGAGAAGATAAAAGCCCACAATGTGAAGAGATACCAAAATGATCCTCATTTTCAACAAAAAAAGAGAGACTAGATTATCAGAAGATATACCACAGATGCCAGCTTTCGAACCAGACAGAAACAATATGTCTTCCGAAGCTACAACACGGATGCTGACTTTCAAAGCAGACAGAAGCAATATCTGGTCCAAAGGTACAACACGGATGCTGACTTTCAAAGCAGACAGAAGCAATATCTGGTCCAAAGGTACAACACAGATGCTGACTTTCAAACCAGACAGAAGCAATATCTGGTCCAAAGGTACAACACGGATGCTGACTTTCAAAGTAGACAGAAAAAATATATGAGCCAGAAATACAGAGAGGACGATGTCAGAGAAAGGAAGAGGGCATACATAAGAACAAAATATGCATCGGATCCAAAATACAGGCACAAACACAAAAAATAAATTCATGCCAGGTATCATAATGACTCACAATTCAGACTGCACCATATACAGCACTGTGCAGAGTACCAGAGACACAAAATGGCTACCACTGCATCTTTCGCCATTTATAAAAAGTTGTGTGCGCAAAGAATAAAGAAGAAATACAGACGACTAGTAATACAATTCCAGCAGGGTCCACAGTCTGAAGCACAGCCCCAGCTTGTAGTGAATAGTGTGATGCAAGCAGCCACATTAGCTTTCCGTGAAACAATTAAGTTAGGACCCACCCATGTCTGTACAGTGTGCCACAGAACTCTGTTTCCTAATCAAAACACTGCAAAAGATCAAAGTATGTTAAAAATAGTCACATTGTTGACACCTGCTTGACAGGAAAATTTGTCCATGTTTGTGATAGTGAATGTACAGCTAATTGTACCTTTCCAAAACAAAGAATGCAAGAGTGGATTTGCTACAACTGTGACACCCACCTACAATGAGGAAAGATCTCTTCCATTGCAGTGGCAAACAATTTAGCACTAGCACCCATCCCAATTGAACTGAGTCAATTAAATGTACTAGAACGACAACTGATTGCTAAAATTCTCCCGTTTGCCAAAATCATTGCATTACCAAAAGGACAGCAAAGAGCCGTACATGGGGCTGTTGTTTGTGTACCGTCAGACGTGGAAACCACAGTAAACTGTCTTCCCAGACCTAGCAATGAAGCCCAGCTCCTGCAAGTACAACTGAAAAGACACATCAGATTCAAAGGATACCAACACTTCTACACTGTGAACATGAAGAATGTGTTAGCAGGCTTATCAAATCTAAAAGAGATGCATTCAGAATACAAAGATGTATCTATTGATGATGACGCAACTTTTGCTGATCCCACAAATAATCAGATAATCGAGACGGAACATGACACTGCTGATACAGATATTCAAGATGCACTGCCCAGAAACTTCGACAACCAAATTGTACCAGAAAGAAGAACCACTGAGGATACAACAGCTGGAATACTTGAGCCATGTCATGATGTAAACGAACTATTGGAGCCTGAACAGTCAAATGGAGAGCCCTTACAAGATGCGGAAAAAGAAAAGGAAGAACTTCGCCCTGGTCTTGTTCTAGACACCTGTATGCAACCACCAGATATAGCACAGGACATTTTATCATATGGTGAAGGAATATTTAGCATTGCACCCGCCCAAGGAAATAGACCTGTTGGCTTCTTCTCTATTCCTAAACTTGAAGCCATGGCCTTCCTGTGCAGTTCCCAACTGGACAGAACACATTAGATGAAGCCAGACAAGTCAAACTGTCCCCAAGCATGTATTTTAATACACGGCTGTTCTCTGCAGATACACGGTTTGCAACTGACCAAAGCTACCTATTCTTTGCACAGTTTGTAACAGAAACACACATGGCTACAAACAGCATGTCCATCCAATTGCGCAAAGGTAAGGCAATCACCAAGGATGGACGTAGAATTTGTAACAGAATGCTTCAAAATAAAGACGAAGTGGAGAGACTGATAAATAACAAAGATGCAACACGCTTCATGAAACCTCTGAGAGGTACTCCAGCCTATTGGGAAAAGGCACTGAAAGATCTGCATGCTATGGTCTGACAGTTAGGAAAGCCAACTTTTTTCCTGACATTTTCAGCTGCTGAAATGAGATGGCCTGAGGTTGTTGAGGTCATAAAAACTCAACAAGGTGAACAAGTGGATTTTTCACAACTTGACTGGAACACAAAGTGTGAAATTCTCCGAAGCAACCCTGTGACTGTGATGCGATTGTTTGAAAAAAGAGTCGATGCACTAATGACAACACTGATTCTGTCCCCGGCACAGCCCATCGGTGAAGTAGAAGATTACTTTTATCGAGTGGAGTTTCAGGCCAGAGGTAGCCCTCATATCCATTTACTGATTTGGGTCAAAGATGCACCTAAATTTGGAAGCGACCTTGAAGACCACGTGTACAAATTTATTGACAAGTACATAACATGTAAGATGCCTGACCAAAATGCCGATCCTGAACTTCACAAAATTGTGTCTGAGGTTCAAGTCCACAGCAGAAATCACTCCAGATCCTGTAAAAAAGGTAATGTGTCATGTAGGTTTGGGTTCCCCAAACTACCCGTAGACCAAACAATGATCACTTTCCCAAGCCCAGATGATGACGATGATCACAATGATAAGCGGCATAGCACAAGTAAGGAGAAAGGCACAAATGAAAAACAAAAGCAAAAAAACAGACGAATGGCTCTCGCAAAAAAACAGAAAGAGGCCAAAGAAAAACTCCAGCCATTGAGAGATTTGCTCTGTGACCCAAATTCCTCATTTGAAGACTTGTCTGAGCTGCTTCACAAATGCAAATTAACTTATGAACAATACTTGGATTGTGTCTTCAATTTAAGCAATGGCCATGTCATCCTCTTAAAGCGTGAACCTAATGACTGCTGGGTGAATGCATACAATGCAGATCTGCTGAGGGCCTGGAATGCCAACATGGACATCCAATATGTCATTGATGACTACAGCTGCCTGATGTATATGATGTCTTATGTCTCTAAACCCGAATTTGAGATGACACAATTTCTTAATGGAGTCATCCAGGAGGTCAAAAAGTCCAATGTCAATGAAAGAGATGAAATGAAACAGATAATGCAGGCATATGCTAAACACAGAGAAGTCAGTGCCCAAGAATCTGTGGCAAGGACATGCAGCCTGCCACTAAAAAAGTGTTCACGCAGTGTGGTGTTCATACAGACTGATGATGATGCCCTGAAAATGAGTCTCCGATGAGCAGGTTGCAGAGCATGGCACCAGATGATGAAAATGTGTGGATGTCTGGATTGCCAGAAAAATATGCAAACAGACCCAGAACACCTGAGTTTGAAAGAATGTGTTTGGCTGAATTTGCGTCAGAGTACAGGATTCTCTACAGCTGTCAAACAGAATCAAAAAATGCCATCCCTCTTTTGAATAACATGGGTTATATTCAAAAGAGAACAAGAGGGAAACCTGCAATAATCAGATATCCTCGGTTCTCAGAAAAGAAACAACCAGAGAAGTTTTATAGCAGACTACTAAAACTTTATTTTCCACATCGATCAAATGATGACCTTAAAAACACAAAATACCCCACATCCGAACAGTTCTACAAAAGTGGACGAAAACATGGTTTTGCAGTACGGCCAATTGTTACCTTTAACAAAAAGCGTTATGAAAGCCATGGCAAAACAATGGAAAGGGAACTGGAACAGATTGAACAACAAGGCCCACTTATCAATGCATGGAACACCTTTGCACCTGAGGTTGAAGTAGATCGTTTGGAGTGTGTGGCCCAACGACAATCCAGACATGACACTGACGAAAATGAAATGGACATTGTTCCAGACTACCAAGTCAGTGGTAGCAGCAGTGGAACCATGCCAGCAATCATAGCACCAAAGCTGAGCCCAGACTTTGTCAGAAAAATGTACCAAAGTCTGAATGAAACCCAAGCATCCATATTCTCGCGCAGTGCGTGAGTGGTGTTTCAAACTTGTGTGGGGTCACTGTCCTGAGCAGTTCTTTTATTTTGTCTCTGGAGGAGCTGGCTGTGGAAAATCACATGTTATCAAGTGCATATATGAGGAGGCAACAAAGATTTTGCACCAACTCCCCAGATTCCGTGACCAAGCAGACATGTCCTACCCTGCAGTACTGCTGACTGCATTTACTGGCACTGCAGCTTTTAACATATCTGGGAAAACACTGCACTCTCTGCTAAAGCTGCCAAAATCTTTAAAACCGCCGTATCAGGGGCTGGGGAATGCACTGGATGAAGTGAGAGCTTCACTTTCAAATGCAGAGATTCTGGTCATTGATGAGATATCGATGGTTTCTAAAGACCTTTTTGCCTACATCCACTGGAGACTTCAGCAGATCAAAGGAAACAAGAAGCCTTTTGGTGGGATGTCTATCCTTGCAGTAGGAGACTTTTACCAGCTGCCACCCCTTGGAAAAGCCAAACCACTTTGTGTGTACGAGGACAATGTCCTTGATCTCTGGAAAGACTATTTCCACATGGTCAACCTGACAGAAATCATGCGACAGAAAGATGATCATTCTTTTGCTGAAGTTCTGAACAGGATAAGAGTGAAGCAAAAAACAGATTCTCTTGAAGCCAATGATAAAGCCTTGCTCACACAGGCTATCCATGACATAAAAGACTGTCCATCTAATGTATTACACATTTATGCTACAAACAAAGTGGTCGACAAACACAATTCAGCAACTGTAACTGCTCTTCATTCTGATATCATAAATATTCAGGCCGAAGACTACAGAAAAGACCCACGAACGGGTGAGATGGTCCTCCTGGCAGATATGATGAAAGGCAACAAAAGAGATTTACCTGATAACATACAAGCTGCACCTGGAGTGCGTGTTATGATTATTAGAAATTTGGATGTTGAAGATGGGCTTGTTAATGGGACATTTGGAACAATCACGAACATTGTGACAACCACACAGGATGGACCAAAAACTGTGAATCTCATTGGACTTACGCTGGACAATCAAAATTCTGGGCAAAAATTTCGCAGAAAAATACAAGGATCCTCAGACAACCTGGTATATATTGAGAAATGTGAAGAATCTACAAGTAAAAAGGAGTTCTTCATGGGCAATTTCCAATGAAGTTGGCCTTTGCATGTACAGCTCACAAAGTACAAGGCATGACAATGGAGTCAGCAGTAGTATGCTTGAAGCGTGTTTTTGAACCTGGAATGGCCTATGTTGCACTCAGCTGCACAACCTCACTTAAAGGACTGTACATCACAGACTTTGATGAAAGGAAAATCTATGCTGATCCTGCCATCACAGATGCACTCAAAAATATGAGACATGCATCATTTGAGAATGCAAGACCACTGTTGCAATTCTTAAAATCAGTTGTTCCCACAGTCCCCACGTTGACAATTATCCATCACAATGCACAAGGTCTCCCAACTCACATGGAGGACATGAGATGCCACCATGAACTCAGCCTTGCTGATGTTTTATGCATAACAGAAACTCACTTGTCTGGATCATCAGTTTCTCCCCGCTTCCAGCTGGAACAATACAACATGGCCACACGCAACAGACACGTCTCTTACACAAACCATACAGACATGGCAAAGGTAAATGGCGGTGGAATTGCAATGTACTAGAAAACAGTTCTTACAGCAGAGTCTCGAAAATACCTGCAAAATGTGACTCACCTTGAATTTGTTGTTATCAAGGTTGAATCGCCAGTCACAGCTTTGATAGCAACTGTATACAGGCCACCAAATTACAGCCACGTGAGGTTTTTACCACAAATGCAATGTCTTTTGGACTCATTGGAAATGATGAATTGCCAACCAATTATTGTTTGTGGAGACTTCAATGAGGACCTTCTGAGCAGAGGAAAAAAACCCATCCAAGAACTGTTTCAGTCAAGAGGATATGCACAACTTATTACTGCTGCAACCACAGAAAAACACACATTGATTGATCACCTTTACATATCACAGCCATACGCCTGCCTCCAATCAGGTGTTCTGAATACATATCACAGTTATCACAACCCCATTTATTGTGTAATTCACTAACACAAAATGACTGCAAGGTTGTGAGGATATGGACTTGCCAAGTGATCTTAGTGTCTTTGCAACTGAGCACACTCTACCAGCAACACTGACAGCTCACCAGTGGGAGCTGATAGATAAGACTGCTCTCATCCATTGAAGAGCTGACCAGAAACGTGAACAGAAAGACTGCAACTGCACCTGATGGGATCCCTGCCATAACAGGTAATTGTATTTTTGTTTCTTACTTTATATTGTAACATTTGATATTGATATTGTTTGAAACAAACTATAATCTCATCCATTCATTAAGGCATCCATTCATTCATAACTCCTCAGATGTGTTCTGTCCAGTGAAGGCAGTGGAGAAGCCCTACACTAATCTTGAAACTGTGCCACGCTACAAGAAACCGGCTACAAGGATGGGCAGGTATAGTGAAATTAAAATGCACCTTTTGTTCAACAGGTTTATATACAGTCAAGTGATCAAAAGACACCAGTATTAAACCCATTTAAACCAACTACATGCTTGGATTGGAACTCTATACAGGCCACCAAATTACAGCCACGTGTGGTTTTTACCTCACATAGCAACTTACCTCATCCAAAGACACCAGTATTAAGCCAATTTCTTTTTTTACTACCTTTTTAATATAGTTTTGGGTCATTTAGTTCTAAAGTTAGATTTGTTTTTGCAATTATTTATTAGAACTTCATTACTTGCCAGTTTGCCAACTGAAGAGCTGCGCTTTGTGATGTCTCTTGTTGTATTGTTTTAAATTGTGTTTTCCTTTTATCTGTTTCTAGCTGTTTTCGCAAAGTCAGCCAACCTCTTGCTTCCAAATGACCCTTATCCAGAAGTATCCGTGAGTGCCTCATCAACAGAAACTAAAGTGGAGACCTACCTCTCAGAGAAAAACGCACACATAAGAAAAGCCGACCCACTTCAGTACTGGGAAGAACATCCTAATCTGTTTCCCTCTATGGCTGCTGTTGCGATCCCAGTGTGCCCCCTGTAGCTCTGTGGAGAGTTTTGGATTTGTTTACATCTCACCCAACCGCTCACGGCAGATGGCTGCACCTCTCTAAGCCTGGTTCTGCCGGAGGTTTCTTCCTGTTAAAAGGGAGTTTTTCTGAACACACTCTACCACCAACAAGGACAGCTCACCAGTGGGAACTGATTGATAAGACTGCTGATGTGCTCTCATCCATTGAAGAGCTGACCAGAAACGTGAACAGAAAGACTGCACCTGATGGGATCCCTGCCATAACAGGTCATTTGTATTTTTTTGTTTCTTACTTTATATTCTAACATTTATTGATATTGTTTGAAACAAACTATAATCTCATCCATTCATCAAGTCATCCATCCATTCATAACTCCTCAGATGTGTTCTGTCCAGTGAAGGCAGTGGAGAAGCCCTACACTAATCTTGAAACTGTGCCACGCTACTAGAAACCGGCTACAAGGATGGGCAGGTATAGTGAAATTAAAATGCACCTTTTGTTCAACAGGTTTATATACAGTCAAGTGATCAAAAGACACCAGTATTAAACCCATTTAAGCCAACTACATGCTTGGATTGGAACTCTATACAGGCCACCAAATTACAGCCACGTGTGGTTTTTACCTCGCATAGCAACTTACCTCATCCAAAGACACCAGTATTAAGCCAATTTCTTTTTTTACTACCTTTTTAATATAGTTTTGGGTCATTTAGTTCTAAAGTTAGATTTGTTTTTGCAATTATTTATTAGAACTTCATTACTTGCCAGTTTGCTAACTGAAGAGCTGCGCTTTGTGATGTCTCTTGTTTTATTGTTTTAAATTGTGTTTTACTTTTATCTGTTTCTAGCTGTTTTCGCAAAGTCAGCCAACCTCTTGCTTCCAAATGACCCTTATCCAGAAGTATCCGTGAGTGCCTCATCAACAGAAACTAAAGTGGAGACCTACCTCTCAGAGAAAAACGCACACATAAGAAAAGCCGACCCACTTCAGTACTGGGAAGAACATCCTAATCTGTTTCCCTCTATGGCTGCTGTTGCGATCCCAGTGTGCCCCCTGTAGCTCTGTGGACAGTTTTGGATTTGTTTACATCTCACCCCAACCGCTCACCGCAGATGGCCGCCCCTCCCTGAGCCTGGTTCTGCCGGAGGTTTCTTCCTATCAAAAGGGAGTTTTTCCTTCCCACTGTCGCCAAAGTGATTGCTCATAGGGGGTCATATGATTGTTGGGTTTATCTATATACATTAATGCTTGTATGCTTTTCATTTATACTTTTGCCTTACTCTTCAGTTCATAATATAAAGTTACTTGAATGTTTTCCTTTTCCTTTTTTATTTTATATTGCTTTGCTATTTACCACAATCTAAATATCATGTTTAAATGTCATACATTATTGTAAATGGTATTTGTACAAAATATTGTTTGAATAACATGATACATTTAGTCCCACAAGGAAATTTCATAATTTGCATGTGGAATTTCCCTTTCACATTAAAATACCTTTGAAATACAAATTGAATACCGATTAATGGACATTTATTTCTACCACTTTAAATGACTCAAAACTGTAAAATCTAAATTGTAACTTCTCTTGAACACCTGACACTAAAGCATAATTTATTTTATTTCTTTTATATCTATTAACTTCTTTTGTAATCATGTAACTGGAGCATCTTTCCCTCATCTCTGTATGCTGCATATAACAGAGATCACAATACAGCTTACTTTGCTTTAAATTGAAAATCAGCGTGTTCCATTTCCCTCCTCCTGGTGGTATAAATAGCAAACTATGCTCATGTTGCATATTGCTCCCTCTAGTTTTATAAATGGCAACCGGCGCTAATTGAACCACATTAAAGGCAAACTACACTCATTGGCAGTAGCATAGGCACACTTAAAATGTCTTCTGAAATTTTCCCTTTCTAGTTTAAAAATATTATATACTCTGCTTTTTTTTTTACTAAGGGTTATTTTACATGTACGGGGAGATGAGGCCTGTATGAAATTCATTCCTAGGTTACAAGCAATAAGAAATACTGATATCTGTTGTCTGACTCCTTCTTGATGTGTGCAAAACAAGGCTGTTTTCTTTTAGGGTTTCTGTTTTTCTGTCTATTGAGAAAATCTGTAAAAGTAGCTCAAAAATGATTTTGCGCGTAAAAGGAGTTGAGAGCTGTATGAAATTATTTGCTGGGTTACAAGCATTGAGAACATACTGATATTTGTTGTCTGACTCCTTCATGGTGTGCGTAAAACAATGCCGTTTTCTTTGGAGGTTTCTATTTTCTGCTAATGAGAAAACTCGTTTGGCTCTCAGCGAAGGTGGTCGCACTTTTTCTCCTCTCCTCTCCCTTATCTTCCCTGCTTAGCTTCTTATGTCCTTGTCTTGTGTTTTTTGTATTACTTTTCCCTGGAACATTCTCTCACAGTCTGTTCTCTAAAACCTAAAAGAGGAATTATGGATTTGATCAACTGGTCTCTGAATGCAATTGACACCCCTTCAACGAGAAGTCTGGGCTTGGGTGAGCCTGACTGCTGAAGATATCTACCTATTCGGAACCATGGTAACAGGGTTCTTGCTGATCGGGACTGGCTTTGCCCTGGCTTATCGAAGAATTAAGGAAGCGGAACCGGCTGTTCAAACCCCCACAAAGCTGCCCGCTGGGATTAAAACGATGGGATGAGGCGTGAGTTTCTCGAATGGGTCGTTGAGTGCAACACGGATGAGATCTTGGAGAACCACACAGCTGCCATGAATACTCAGAACAAGACCTCTGAGTGCAAACTGATTACATCTGGAGGGGCTCGCTCGGAATAACACCTCTGGGCACAAATTGATCACATCTTGGGAAGCGCACCGCAGTTGTGAGTTTTCAGAATTGGCTCTCTGACCACAAGAATGAGAACACCACGGAACGTAAGTTTGGATAACATCATAGGAAGCTCACGGCTCTCCAACAGGAGATTGAGAGACCAGTGTTGGACTGCTAGAACAGCTTTGAAATTCTTATGAGTTGTTCGCACTAAAGTTAAAACCATCATCATCATTTCATGCGGCTACCCCTTCGGCGCCAGCTGTGGGCTCAAGGCTGGAGCCGAACAACAACACCCTGATAACGACTGTGTTTTGTCTGTTCCTCCCCATCCTATGCAAGGCCACCTGAGTTGGCTGGAAGACTGTTTACTTAGCCTGGCAGGGCGAAGGACAGTGTCTCAGCTGAACTCTGGACACGCACACACATACAAACATACTGATATGCACACACTAATCCCCCCTCCCCTTCGATGCTTGTTTCCTGCGGAGGAACACGGCGGGTCTGTGTGCCGCGCTGGAACGATAGCGCTGTGCAGGATGGCTGCTGTGTTCGCTTCGGATTACTCCTCACCCCCACCCAACCCTGTGGCTTGTCATGTCTCTCACAGTGTCGTGCTGTGGACATTTATGTGCTTTTGTGCAGAGGAGTTTTTTTGTTTCCTGTTCCCATGCTGTCCTACCATGGAAGCACAGCATGAGTAGAGGTCTCTTTTTTTCCTCTTGTACTTTCCCATTGTAATGTACATTTCAGTGTTTTTCTGTAACGCTACCGATCTCCGACATTACAAGCGCTGATGTACCTTGCCTCCACCCAGCACTATATAAATGCAATCCGTTACTAGTCGGATAATCTTAAAGGTTTTTATTTTATTGCGTCTGTAATAAGGTTAATATAAGAAAGCAAAATAAAGCCGTTATTGAAAGAAGAAATTGCTCTTTACTGAGAAAAAATGGTTATCAAGATCATTGTCATAATATTTAAACATTCAAACTATGAGTTTGTCTATGAAAAACTGCCGCGATCATTCTTTCTCTCTATATAGCATGCGCTTGGATCTCTGCCGACTCATCATAAATCTGCTGCGACACCCCTCTGAACCTTTCCTCCCTCCACAGACCCCCTCCCTCTCTGATCTCCCCAGGAATCACCCCTGCTTTTCCCTCACCGGATGCGATTAGTCACACATATGGAATCCATTAGACACTTCCGGAGTTCCCCCTCCCCTCACCGGATGCAATTCGTCGTGCTTATGGATCATATTACACACATCTGGAATCGATTAGACACTTCCGGAGTACTTCCAGTAGGGTCAAAAGGTCAAGCTGGGGCCATCAATCAAATTTTGACACAAGCTGTATGGGATATCTCTCTTCCAGTATCCACTGGGGCATGTGGTGGTCCACTCCCGATAGCTCCAGCTTGTCTCTCAGAAGTCGTGGCTGGATGGTGTTAAAAGCACTGGGGAAATCAAAGAACATGATCCTCACAGTGCTTCCAGGTTCCTCCAGGTGAGTCAGAGCTCGGTGCACGAGGTAGATGATAGCATCCTCCACCCCAATGCCAGGCTGGTAAGCAAACTGCAGCGGATCCAATAAAGACCTCACCTGGGCGCGAAGATGGTTTAGAACCAACCTCTCGAGGGTCTTCATCAGATGCGATCTCAGGGCTACTGGCCTGTAGCTGCTGAGGTCCTTGGGATGCGAGGTCTTTGGTACCAGTACCACACAGCTGCGGTGCTTTCCCCAGAGACAGGCTCAGGTTGAACAGATATCCTAGGATGTGTTGGGATTTAGAGATTCTTTTATTGCTGCCATATACTCTGCCTTATGATAAATGCATTAATAACATGTTCTACAGTATTATTTTATCAGTAATATTGTTTACAGGGTTCATATTGCATTGAATATGTTTGTCATCACATTCATTTTATTCACAGGTTTAGTTCATTCTATACACAATGCATATCTGTGCTTGTTTAGAGTTGATGTTCTATCCAAGAGGGTTTTAAGCTTCACTGGTGAGAGTGTCCAGGTGATACATGTTGAGGGAAGATGAGAACATAGCAGGTTAATTGCATGCATGCTTACAATACACATAAATCTAGTAGCAGGCCTGAGCGAAGGCCCAAGTGTCTTCTGCTTCTTATTTGAGACCTGCGCCAATTCAGTCTACTTAGTGACTGAGGACGAGGGTCCATTATTAGCCCTTAGAGGCCCTGAAGCTTGAAGTTATTACCTTAAAAGGAAGGTGTTATCAAAAAGAGAAGTTATATGTCTGTTCATAGTTATTAGAGATGTACAAGATGTACCTTTGTTTGTAAACAATGACTGAACATAATGTATTTTTGACCTGTATTGACGTGTATGTGGGGGTGTGATCCTCTATGCTATAAAACCAGAAGTCAGTGTATTTTTGTCAGAGCAAATAAGCCATATGCTGACGGTTGTTCTCCGTTGTCAATAAACTCATCGTTTGATTGTACTTTTCTGGGCCTCCGTCGTTTGTTGTCTGGTCTACAGTTGATCGATCTCGCTTCAGATGCCACACAGTTCATCTGCGCAGCAACTCAGGAGCCTGGAGCTGATGCCATCTGGACCTGCAGCCTTCTGCACCTTGACCTTGCAAAGCTCGTTCCTCACTTGAAGTGAGGAAGATAATCAACAGAGGTTGATTATCTTGTTAATAATTTTACCTCCTCACTACGTACGGCTCTGGATACTGTAGCTCCTGTGAAAACTAAGGCCTCAAATCAGAAGTACCTGACTCCGTGGTATAATTCTCAAACACGTAGCTTAAAGCAGATGACTCGTAAGCTGGAGAAGAAATTACATGTCAGAAATTTAGAGGATCATCATTTAGCCTGGAGAAAAAGTTTGCTGATTTATAAGAAAGCCCTCCGCAAAGCCCGAACATCTTACTATTCGTCACTGATTGAAGAAAATAAGAACAACCCCAGGTTTCTCTTCAGCACTGAAGCCAGACTGACAAAAAGTCAGAGCTCTACTGAGCTAACCATCCCTTTAACGTTAACTAGTAATGACTTCATGAACTTCTTCACAAATAAAATTTTTATCATTAGAGAAAAAATTACCAATAATCATCCCACAGATGTAATATTATCTACAGCTACTTTTAGTACCATCGATGTTAAGTTAGACTCTTTTTCTCCAATTGATCTTTCTGAGTTAACTTCAATAATTACTTCCTCCAAACCATCAACGTGTCTTTTAGACCCCATTCCTACAAAACTGCTCAAAGAAGTCCTGCCATTAATTAATTCTTTGATCTTAAATATGATCAACCTATCTCTAATAATCGGCTATGTACCACAGGCCTTCAAGGTGGCTGTAGTTAAACCTTTACTTAAAAAGCCATCTCTAGACCCAGCTGTCTTAGCTAATTATACGCCAATCTCCAACCTTCCTTTCATATCAAAAATCCTTGAAAGAGTAGTTGTCAAACAGCTAACAGATCATCTGCAGAGGAATGGCTTATTTGAAGAGTTTCAGTCAGGTTTCAGAGCTCATCACAGCACAGAAACAGCTTTAGTGAAGGTTACAAATGATCTTCTTATGGCCTCTGACAGTTGACTCATCTCTGTGCTTGTCCTGCTAGACCTCAGTGCAGCGTTCGATACTGTTGACCATAATATCCTATTAGAGCGATTAGAACATGCTGTAGGTATTACAGGTACTGCACTGCAGTGGTTTGTATCATATCTATCTAATAGACTCCAATTTGTACATGTAAATGGAGAGTCCTCTTCACACACTAAGGTCAATTATGGAGTTCCACAGGGTTCAGTGCTAGGACCAATTCTGTTTACATTATACATACTTCCCCTGGGCAGCATCATTAGAAAACATAGAATAAATTTTCACTGCTATGCATATGACACGCAGCTCTATCTATCTATGAAACCAGGTAACACACACCAATTAGATAAACTGCAGGAATGTCTTAAAGACATAAAGACCTGGATGGCTGCTAACTTTCTGCTTCTTAATTCAGGCTATTGTACTCGGCCCTGAAAATCTTAGAAATATGGTATCTAACCAGATTCTTACTCTGGATGGCATTACCTTGGCCTCCAGTAATGCTGTGAGGAACCTTGGAGTCATTTTTGACCAGGACATGTCCTTTAACGCACATATTAAACAAACATGTAAGACTGCTTTCTTCCATTTGCAGAACATCTCTAAAATTAGAAATATCCTGTCTCAGAGTGATGCTGAAAAACTAGTTCATGCATTCATTACTTCCAGGCTGGACTACTGTAACTCATTATCATCAGGATGTCCTAAAAACTCCCTGAAAAGTCTTCAGCTAATCCAAAACGCTGCAGCAAGAGTCCTGACAGGGACTAGAAAGAGAGAGCATATTTCTCCTGTTTTGGCTTCCCTTCATTGGCTTCCTGTTAAATCCAGAATTGAATTCAAAATCCTGCTCCTCACATACAAGGTCTTAAATAATCAGGCCCCATCTTATCTTAATGACCTTGTAGTACCATATCACCCTATTAGAGCACTTCGCTCTCAGTCTGCAGGCCTACTTGTTGTTCCTAGAGTATTTAAAAGTAGAATGGGAGGGAGAGCCTTCAGTTTTCAGGCCCCATCTTCTGTGGAACCAGCTTCCAGTTTGGATTCGGGAGACAGACACTATCTCTACTTTCAAGATTAGGCTTAAAACTTTCCTTTTTGCTAAAGCATATAGTTAGGGCTGGACCAGGTGACCCTGAATCCTCCCTTAGTTATGCTGGAATAGACGTAGGCTGCCGGGGATTCCCATGATGCATTGAGTTTTTCCTTTCCAGTCACCTTTCTCACTCACTATGTGTTAATAGACCTCTCTGCATCGAATCATATCTGTTATTAATCTCTGTCTCTCTTCCACAGCATGTCTTTATCTTGTTTTCCGACTCTCACCCTAACCGGTCGCAGCAGATGGCCGCCCCTCCCTGAGCCTGGTTCTGCCGGAGGTTTCTTCCTGTTAAAAGGGAGTTTTTTCCTTCCCACTGTCGCCAAAGTGCTTGCTCATAGGGGGTCATATGATTGTTGGGTTTTTCTCTGTATGTATTATTGTGCGATCTACTGTACAATATAAAGCGCCTTGAGGCGACTTTTGTTGTGATTTGGTGCTATATAAATAAAATTGAATTGAAGTGCTGAGATAGAAAGAGTGGATTTTGGGGGAGGGGGGTGTATGTCGGAGTCCACAGAAGCCGGGGGTGGGTGTAATGACTGGGAGCTGGGAGGTGTGAAGTCCTGAGATGAAGGACCGGCAGTCCCTGAAGATGAAGGAGATTGCAGCAGGGGGAACGATCCTGGGGGAGGGGTGAGTGGTTGATCAAACCTATTAAAATATTTATTTAGGTCATTCACCCACCCCAAGTCTCCTGCAGCCGGGGAGGTTGGTTTTTGTCTTGAGATTGTCTTCAGGATGTTCCAAACCCCTCTGATGTTGTCCTATTGCAGCTGCTCTTCCATCTTCCTCCTGTAGTTTTCCTTCCCTTGCCTCATCTTCCATTTCAGCTTCATGTGGACAACTCTCAGCTCCTGTTTGTCTCGAGATCTAAAGACTCTGTTCTTCTCCTTGAGGAGAGCCTTAATTTCAGGATTTATCCATGGCTTGTTGTTAGAAAAACACCGTACCTTTATGATGGGTTAGCATGACTCTGTGAAGCACATCAGGCTGCACTCCCTGTAGCTCCTCTGATGTCGGGTAAGAGCCGCCAGTTGCTGGGGAGAGATCTCACATTCCTCATAATAATAGATGGAATTGCTGGTCGGTACCTCCTAACTTTACTGCGATGCCCAATCCCGGCCCGAGTACCACGTCTCAGGGGAGCGGAGGCTCTGAGGGCTAACAGCTCCCTGCTGTACACAATGGGAGGTCGGACCTCCATGCGCTCTCCGGAGACAGACGGCTTAAAAAATGTAATAAAGAACTCGATTGTCCATAGAATTCTGAGCTCGATTGTGGGGGGACAGCAGTCCACAATAGAAAAACAATAAACACAAGAACAACAAAGAAACATATATTAAAGAGAAAAAAGGACTTGGTCAGGTCGGAGCTGCTGATACTGGCTGCCAGCTTGGAGTGGTGCTGGAAGAAGCTCAGAGGTGGGGCTTTTTAAAAAAGAAACATAAGAATTTAAAAATTAACTCTAAAAGGCACAGGCAGCCAGTGCAGTGAGGCTAGGGCAGGTGCTCTCTTTAACAAGTTCCTGTTAGGAGTCGTGCCTCAGCATTTTGAACCAGCTGCAGACGTGAGAGCAATGAATGACTGACCCCCACATAAAGTGTGTTACAGTAGTCCAGGTGGGAAGAAATAAAAGCATGGATCACTGTTTCAAGGGTGCTGATGAAATGTGATCCCATGCTTTCTGAGGATGGAACCCAGAGGCAATAAATGCAGTAAAAAGAGCAGTGACCCTAAAATTGAGCCCTGTGGGACGCCACATGACAGAGGAGCAGAAGAGGATTCCGAACCGAGAATACTGACAGAGAAACTTCTATCTGACAAATAAGACTTAAACCAATTGAGTGCAGTGCCACCAATACCCACCACATCACTTAATCGAGAAATTAGAATATCAAATCACTTTTATTGTCACGTCACATGTGCAGGTACACTGGTACAGTACATGCGAGTGAAATTCTTGTGTGCGAGCTTCACAAGCAACAGAGTTGTGCAAAAATACAATAATGTAAAACAAGCAAAATATAAAAATGGCTAATCTAAAAAGTAATAAATATATGTACAATATATAAAGGTATATACATTACTGAATGTGTATACTAAATATGTTTTTCTACGTGTGTGTGTGAGTGTGTATATAGTGTGTATATACATGTTTTACAAATGAAATAAAGTAAACAATAAAATAAGATATATAAAATATACAGAGGTTGGTATGTGCGAAACAGTGGTATTTATATACAGTATGGAGTGCATAATGTTGAAGTTCCAGTAGTGAGGGTGAGGTGTCTATGACGTATTCAGCAGTCTGATGGCCTGGTGGAAAAAGCTGTCTCTCAGTCTGCTGGTACGGGACCGGATGCTGCAGAACCTCCTTCCTGATGGAAGTAGTCTGAACAGTTTGTGGCTGGGGTGACTGGAGTCCTTGATGATCCTCCCGCTTTCCTCAGGCACCGCTTCCTGTAGATGTCTTGGAGGAGGGAAGCTCACCTCAATTATCCGTTCAGCACACCGCACTACTCTCTGGAGAGCTTTGCGGTTGTAAGCGGTGCTGTTGCCGTACCAGGTGGTGATGCATCCAGTGAGGATGCTCTCAATGGCACAGCGATAGAAGGTCCTGAGGATGCGGGGGCTCATGCCGAATCTTTTCAGTCTCAATATTGTGGTCTACAGTGTCAAAAGCAGCAGTTAGGTCAAGCAAGATGTTACGTTCTTTGTCTAGGCGTGTATTGAACGCAACAAGAAGTTGGCCCACTCACGCTCCACCAAAGCAAGAACACAAACAACAATGTCTTCTAAAAGTGCTAAGCAGCCATTTATTTGCTTCAGCTGTGAGCAGTGCCAAAAATAACAAACAAAACTCCCTACTGGTTCCTGTGCTTTCCTACACAAAATAAACACCAACCAAAAGACAATCCACTTACCTAACTTTCTAACAAAAAACAGGAGAAAACTTAATCAACAAAAATGGCTTCTCACGCCTACTAGGCTGCTGCAGTGAAGAATATGTACAAGGTGAACAAAATACACGATTGCAACTTGACCAGGGGCCCGTTCTTCGTACCTCGCTAAGTAAGTTAGCTGGATTTGATTGTTGACGATTTCGCGTGATCTTGGATCATTCGGTTCTCCGAAGCTCATCTGGGACTTGCTGTCATAGCAACAGATCCGTAAGCGTAAACCTGCTCGGGAGCAGGTTTACTTTATGTAAACAGGATTAGATCGCGGCCACTCAGGTATGTCCGCTGCAGTTATATGAAAGCAAGAGCGATATTTCGCCACTGTTTTACCATAAATAAATATTATCAGTGTAACTAAAGATAATGCAGTATTTGATTCTTTTATTGATTTCATACAGATACATACAGGTCATTTCCGAAAAAAAGGGAAATGTACTATTAATCATTCTATTACATGTATTTGATTATTTCAGATGTAATTCATATTTTAGAGTAGTAATAGTAAATTACTTCGTGTAATCAAGATGAGAGACCACGGCTAAAAAAGCGAAGGTGGATTTGGGAAGTCTGTCGCAGCCATGTCCTGTCCGTTTGTACGCGAGCAAGGAAGGTGCAAGACTGATAAGGAGAGTTTACAGAATTTAGCGTATATTGCGGGATAGACAGGATCCTTTAGCTCAGCGCGACGGTGTGCTCATAGAGAGATATCGATTTTCCCGTGAGGGTATTATTTACTTTCTTCTCTCTCTCTCTCTCTCTCTCTCTCTATATATATATATATATATATACTACTTACTGTACTGTATATACTTACTCCCGACTTACTGTGCATGCTTCAGTCACCCCTTGCATGGGAACAGGTAAAAGTGATGGAGTGTTATGTCAAACTACACACAAAAACCCACAATGTCAATAAATGTCACAGTACAAAAAGCCGGGTGTGACGAGGGGGTGCAGGACCACCACCTGTCTTTATTTGCTCTGCCCTTTTCTTGGTTGCTGTTATAAACAAACAAACAGATTATTCCAGGGTCTCTTGTCATAGACTAAAAGCAATATAAGTGATAAATATTACCATTCTGTGGAATATTCTTATATTTCACTTTTACTTTTTCCCATGTTCTAGTGGGTCCTGTTGTGGCTCTAATGTGAAAGAGGATATGATGTAATATAATATAATGTGGTATAATATAATATCACATGATATAATGTAATATCATGGATCACTTACGAGTTTAATTTGTCAGCAACTTTCTGCCAGCCCTCTCTCTTGCTTTTGCAGCCTTTGCAGTGTTCCCCTGCGTTTTAATTAAACTCTGAAACTCCTGATATCCCTCAATCAAGAGTTCTTGGTCTGCTGCCGTGAAATACTGAGCGCGCTCCTTCGACATCTTCGCCGACCAATCACAGGGTTGCCGATCAATGTTTCTACTATCGATGCGTAGCCCCTTTTAAGCCACCCAGTGATCTCAGATTACTTCATCCAGCTATACTAATCGTCAACAACAGGTGTGTTCGGAGAACCGGATTAGCGAGCTCAAAGTTAGCGCGATGATTTGATCTTGGATGTGTCATTTGATCTTGGATGTAGTAAGCGAGGTACGAAGAACGGGCCCCAGACTATTTACAACTATTTACAAACTAAGACTCTAACACCAGACACACGAGTGGAACATGGTGGATACACAGACGGACCAGCAACTACAAAGACAGAGGACGCGACTTAAATACACACAGAGAAACACAGGGAGATTACACACAGGTAGGGAACACAGCTGGGAATAATCAACAAGACGAGACAGAGGTAAAACTGAACACACTCACATGAGACGCACACCTTCACAATAAAACAGGAAACGAGAACACTACACCAAGACGCAGACCTGACACTGAGAGACAGACAGACTGACACATGGAACCTGAACTAAACTAAACGTGAGATACAACCGAGAACAAATCCTTAAACAATAATAATCATCATTATAATAATAATACTCATAGCGCCCAAAACCACAACAATCCTCTGGTGGGAGGAGTCACGCATAAAACAAAACACTGACAACATTAGATCATAACAAAGACAAGAACAACATGGTTACCAGAATCACATGCCAGAAGGATGTCATTAAAAACCCTTAATAATGCAGATTCTGTGCTATGAAGGGTTTTAAAACCTGACGGAAAAACCTCAAAGATGCCATTATCATCTAGAAAATCTTTCAGTTGACTAAAAACCTTGGAAAGTAAAGACAGCTTGGAAATAGGCCTATAATTTGCTAAAACTGTGTGATCAAGGCCAGGTTTCTTAAGCAGTGGCTGCACTACTGCATGTTTGAAATTTGCAGGAACCACACCAGAAGACAGACTGCTGTTAATAATATCAAGGGTATACTGTCCTATACTAGGAGAAAATTCTTTAAAAAATGTGGATGAATGAGTGTGTGAATGTTGTGAGTACTGGATCTGAGTGATTCTGTGCGATTCGTACTAAATAATATGTAAGTAATAATCACACTACACGGGTACATAGCAGAGTGTGGGAAAAAGAGGAAGTTTGAGAGAAAAGGCGGTGTGTGTGAGACGATTATGAAAGTATTGCGTGAATGACGCTACACAACGGAGTTGAAAGAATTCAATTCAATTTTATTTATATAGCGCCAAATCACAACAAAAGTTGCCTCAAGGCGCTTTATATTGTACAGTAGATAGCACAATAATAAATACAGAGAAAAACCCAACAATAATATCATATGAGAATGGTGATATGTGTGGAAAATTGTTAATTGTTCTGATATCTGAAAGAGCTCTGCTGAGCACGCTGAAGATTTTGATGTGAATGCTTGTAAATGCAAAGAGCTTAGTATATTTAAAAGTGTGTGCGTGAAATAAGGGTGCATTGTTTTTAGATCAAGACTTAGCAGACCTACAGAGGGTTTGTAGACTGTAAATACAAAGAAAAAACAAAAAGAGTTCGACTAGCCCGTGGAAGCAGGAAAGAGAGAAACAGAAAAGTATAGGTGTGAGTAGCTATGTGTCTGATAGGAAGCAGGTGTGTGACAGGAACTTTGCATGCCCATAAAAGGAAATTGACTGTGTTAAGTGTGCACCCAGAGAGAGAGAGAGAGAGAGAGAGTAAAATCTAGGCAGATGAAGCCAATGGATGTCTTAAGAAAAGAAATAATAACTGAATGTTTTAGTGTGTTAATACAGGTGGATTTCTCTTGACCTGGAAACTTGAGTACAGCAGCAAAAGGATAGATTAACAGAACTGGGACGACAAAGAGGCCAGGCTTTGGCTTAAAATTTTACAGCTTGACCTCTCACTTTGTCCCGACCCTGAGAAGAAGCTTAAAGGACAGTTAATCTCCTGATGAAGACACACAGTGTGACCGACAGATCAACATCGTGGACTTGAAGAGTTAACAGCAGGCAAAAGACAGTGCAACTGACCTATAACACTGAAGGGTCAAGCAGCAGCATGTATGAATACCACTGATAGAACATGAGCTTTGAATTACAAGCTGGAAACCTGACAAGTGACATGACTGTTTGAAGGCACTGGATGTGTTATTTGCCATGCTGGGAGTTAACCTACAAGAAAAGACTGAAAAGATTAACGGAGAAGAAACAGAGAAGAAGAAACAGCTGGGTTGGGACTGTGTTTGCTGGAGATTTTAAGGCCACACAGGACACTGTGAGAAGAGAGGGACAGGGACCAGTCAGTGTGAGGGCCACAGGGCGGTAATCATTCAGGCTGGAGATGGGAGACTTCTTCGGTACTGGGATGATTGTGGCTGATTTTAGACAGGATGGAATGGCTGCCTGATCCAGTGAGAGGTTGAAGAGTCTGGTGAAGATGAGGGTCAGTTGGTGTGCGCATGCTCTAAGTACCTTGCCAGGTACTCCGTCTGGACCGGCCGCCTTCCTGGGGTTCACTGCTAGGAGCACACGTCTGACATCGTGCTCCATTACAGTGAGTGGAGCGGTGCAGGAACCAGGTGAGGATGAGGATGGGAGCAGGGCTGAGGCAGATGAGTGTTGCTGTTGTGGTGTTTCAAAGCGGGCGAAGAAGCTGTTTATTTCCTCTGCCAGCTGCACACTCGGGTTTTCTGTTTTCGCAGTGCTGCCTCTGTGGTTGATGATGTTTTGCATTCCCTGCCACACCTCCCGTGTGTTGTTGCTGGACAGGTGGGACTCGATGTTTCTTTTGTGGTCTGACTTGGCTTTTTTAATCCCCCTTTTCAGGTCAGCTCGAGCAGCCCTGTACAGAGCTATGTCACCTGACCTGAAGGCGGCATCACGGGCTTTGAGGAGTGAGCAGACCTCGCTGGTCATCCAGGGTTTTTGGTTTGGGAAAACCTGAATGCTTTTGTCCACTGTCACATTTGCAGTACAGAACTTGATGTAGTCCAGTACTGATCCTGAGAAAGTTTCTAGGTCCTGGTGTTCAAATATGTCCCAGTCTGTCTCTGTGAAGCAGTCCTTTAGTTTGGAGAGAGCATCTTCCGGCCAGGTTGTAACAGTCTTTGTGGTGGGCCTGGCACTGCGCCTGAGAGGGGTGTAGGCTGGCGAGAGCAGGAGGGAGATGTGGTCGGACTGACCGAGGTGGGGGAGGGGTATGGCTCTATATGCATGCTTGATGTTGGAGTAAACATGATCTAGAGTGTTTTCTCCTCTGGTGGGACATTTGACATGCTGATAGAACTTTGGGAATACAGCCTTTATGTTGGCCTTATTAAAAACACCTGCAATTATGTGAACATCGTCCGGGTGGGCCTGCTGCTGGTCATTAATGGTGTTCAGCAGGATGGAGAGCACCGTGTTTACGTTGGCATCGGGTGGAATGTACACAGCCGTGATGATCACTGTAGCTGAGATATAATATACTGAGTGTGAACATTCTCAAAACTATTGTATGTATTTTATTTTTTTTATTGTGTAAATTTAATTTTTGTAAAACTAGGGTCCCACATGTCACTGTTGAAGTAGGGCATTAATCAGTGTGACACCACTTGTAAACATGTTGCATGTGTGGGGGTTCCCAGCCAGAGCTGCATGGACTCCACACTGGTAAGGCACACTTTCTGTAGCTCCTCTCCCTGTATTAAATTATACGCTTAAATTTGGTGTATTTTTCTTTAGTAAGTATTAGTTCTTTTGGCTAAAAGCTCCCAAAGTGTTTTTGATTACTTTGAACGGGGAAAATAGTAATTGGAACTGCCTTTTATCTGTTACACCATCCGTTTATGTGTTCCTTACTTGTGCTAAACAGGGATGAGCAGAGGCGTGCTGTTGCTGTGTGACACTGATTTTGCTGCTCCACTTTGTCTTTTAGGTATGTGTAAATGTATAGTTTTTGTTTTCTGTGTATAATGAGTTCATGATCTGAGGCTGCACACTGAATAGTATTTTCAGCCAAGTTGTTTGAATATGTATTGTGTAATTGATCCATCTTAGTGGGAATTTGAATATTATAAGTTATTATTAGTGGCTTGTTTTTGACTGCACCTTGCTTCATATTTGTCTCTGTTTTACCCCACTATAACGTTTGATTTAAATGTGGCTGTTGAGAAAAACCACACCGTTGTTTTGATAGATTGTATTTTCTTTATATATTGTAAGCAGAGCTGCATGGACTTCACACTGGGATGAGCAGAGGCGTGCTGTTGCTGTGTGACACTGATTTTGCTGCTCCACTTTGTGTTTTAGAAATAAATCCAGTTTCCAGCCAGTCTGTGTCTGTCGTCACAACGCAATCAACCGTTTGAAATCTGCTACATTAGCTCTCTCGGTAGAAAAAAAGGCCGGCATCTTACCGACATGCACTCGAGGTTCGGGGAGCAGTGACTGTTTATAATTGTCCCGTTGTTGCACCAGCTTTCATGCACGTAAATACAGAGCCCTCCCCCCCGCTCTTACCGGAGTCCTTTGTCCTGTCCGAGCGGAGCAGAGTGTGGCCTGCTAGCTGCATGCTAGCATCGGGTATTCCCGGGTGAAGCCAGGTTTCGGTGATGATCAAGGCACAGCAGTCACGAACATAGCGATTTCCCACTAGTTGTAATTCCAGGTCGTCCGTTTTTTGCACGAGGGATCTGGCGTTGGAGAGATAGAGGTTCGGCAGAGGTGGCTTGTGTGGTTTGTTTTTTAGCCTCAGCATAATGCCGGACCTACGGCCCCGCTTTTGCTTCCTCTCCCTCCGCCTAGTCCCCATAACAATCCACGGGGAGCCTGGTGGTCTCGCTATGTGATCTGGGATGTTGTGCGTGCGTGAAACAGATGCTTGATGCTGGTCACCGATGTCTATGAGGCACTGGCGGGTGTAGCAAACTTTGAGAGTAGAGTCGATAGTGGAGAAAAAAATAAGGACATACAAACTAAGCAAACTAAACAAAAAAAAGGAGTATTGAGACGGACAGGCGTAAGCCGCTGCACCACTGTGGCCGCCATCTTGGTGTCCAAGCCTGTTTAAGGCAGAGAGAAGCTTGAGATTATGAGTTGATTATATGGTGAGAAAAAAAACAAAAAAAGGGGGAGAGAAGGCTGACACAGGGCTTGGCCCGGTGTTTCTCCCCTCTCTTTGTAACACAGCCAAAACAACATCATTTTCCTGTTCGTCGGTTTTTGTTTTGTTTTTGTTTTTTACAGGCTGCTTTGCCGGCCCTGGAAGCCAAGGCTGACCTGGATTCCTGCTCTCCCCTCTACCATCTTTTATGTGACCCTGACCAAATGTTGCAGCAGCTGGACCCACCACAACAACCTGAAAATGTCAACAGTGCTACAGGAAAGTAATCTCATGCAGCAGAGACGGAGAGTGTTATGAAAAGTGAGGGCGAGCAAAAGAATGCTTACCTTAACAACTCTGCATTAACACGGTGCAGGGCAGTGACGGACCAACACGGACGATCGGGCAGCAAAAAGGGCGTGACAGACACAGGAGGAGCTACTGAGGTCAAAAGGCACCTCAGAACGGACAAAAACACAGAAGAAGATGCAGGTTTCACCTGCAGTGAACATGGACACTGGAGAAAGGACTGCCCCATTTGGGGCCACAACCAGGATGGACAGAACTTTGAGCAGCAGCAGCAATGGACGCAAACAGACTGAAGAGGTGGAGAGCAGCACCCCAGGACACGCTTCAGGCCGTGGTTTACCCAAAACACCAGAACAGGAAAGTGATGAACACACTGTCAAGAGATTTATTCTAAAGACACTTCTTCAGCTAAGAGTCTAGGAGTAGAAACACACAGACGCTGCAGTTTTTACTTGCAAGGGCGATCACAGAACGCTCACACCAGAGTGGGGGCCCTGTGATGTGCGCTCTGTTTTTGCACTAGTCTTTATTTATATACAAAAAAATACAACAGTGAATACGCCTATTCATAGACAGACTAATGTTAGTGTGTATGTATGTGCGTATGTAGGTGTATGTGTGTGTGTGATTCTGAAGGACGTGCCCCTCTTCTTGTTAGGGAGTGCAGATAATATGGAGGACCACAAGAGCCACGCACATCGAAATAAAAATTTCTGTGCTTAAATAATGAATTGTAGAATAAATTCTGCATTTGTAAATTCATTTTTGTATTCCAATTTAATAAACTGCATTTCAAAATCCTTTTTCCAATTGCAATTCAATAAACTGCATCTCAAAATCCTTTTTCCAATTGCAATTTAATAAACTGGATTTACACTCGGCTCGACACGGATATGTGAAGAATGAAGGGACTCTGCAGCGAAACGGAGAACCAACCTCTGAGTGAGTGCCCGTTTACTCAGTCTGATCACCCATTGAAGGTAACGTGCTAACGTGGCTAACGCTAGCATCACCGCACGTAGCCCCGTTATTTTAAGGTCATCTTAGCTTATGAAAATTTTACGTCGCAGCTGTACGAGCTCGCTATGTGTTTTGTAAGCTGCTGTGCTCTTCACAAATAAAGCTGGAAGCAGCTCAGACTGTTAGAACCAGCACTGAGCCCTGTTACATTTATACAGTGTTAGAGCAATGGCTGCAACCTACAGCCTTTAAACTAGCGATTAAAATGCTGACAGTAAACTCGTCAGTCCAGATGTTACCACATTACTCTATGGTACTTAGAGTTAAAACAACTGAGACAGGCTGATTAAAATAACAGCTGTCAGTTCTCTCATTCCTTATATCAAGACTGGAGATCACACTACTGATTTCAGTTCATTTAATATGTGAGTGCACAGATTCATTCTCAACTGGACATAAATGATGATCAAAGGTTGTATATATGATGAATTCATCAAATCCCAGCCTCTAACACAGTGCGCTGAATCTTAGCTTTGAATGTCCAGTATATTCTAATCAGTGCAATGTAAGCATTCACTGAACCTACAGTATCTACACCTGTGTGGCAAATGTGTGGTAAAGATAGAGATAATGAAATTTAATTATTAATACAATATACATCATGAGAAACGAAAGCTCTGTATGCTCTGTGATTATAAAGGCCTTAAATTCTGTGATATATACTGTAAATGATTTTCACAGAGGTCTTAAAGTAGTTAAATCACTGCTGATAGTCTGTGTCAATGGAAAATTGTACTTAGTAGTCAGTATAAGCTTTTAATGATATACGTTTGCATATGATAGAATACCGTATGTTGACCTTTTGATGACTTAGACTGTTGTCCACTACAAGACTGTGTTATAAATTCTTTTTACAGCTGAACAAGCTGTTATTATTTCACTCCTGCCAGGAAGAGGAGAGCTGGACACTCTTATCTTCACTCCCTACGCACTAACATTCCTCTGCCTATGAATAGGCGTATTCACTGTTGTGTGGGCACCAGTGACTATAAATGCACGAATAAAGAAGTACACTGTGTGACTCTCACTTGAGACTTCACCCATGTACATGTAATTAAGTATTTTGTCTCACTGTGTTTCTGTTTACCTTGGCAGATTTCTGTTTGGGATTTTTCCCTTAACATTTCTTGGTCCTCCGAGCCGGATGGGACGGCCTATTTAAAGTAGCTCCCACAAGAGGCGCCCCACCAGATCCCGTCGGTGCGAGAAGCCCACGTTGAAGTCTGCCGGCAGCTCACGCACTAGGTGTGTGATAAAGTCCAGGGACGTGAATTCGGGTCTTGGCCAACGTTTTACAAGCGGTCCGCACCGTCGGGGGCTGATCGGGTGCATCTAAAAAAAAAATTTAAAAAAACCACCACTTAAGGTAAGACAGATAACTTTGAGACAAAGAGGTTTGCGTGAAATCGAAAACGAAACCTAAACGAAAAAGTAGCTTGTCCGGATTGAGAGCTCCCCGAAAGGGTTAAAGTAGGCTCGTCTTAACAGATTGGTAGCCTACGGGAACGCGCGTAATTGTCTGTCTTTATTGTTCATTTTGTTGGTGGAATAAGTTGATTTTCACAGCACAATAAGGAGGCTGAACTATTCCACTAATTTGTTTACTGTTGGTCGCTGAAGTACTGGTGAACTGAGAGGAAGGTCGTGTTTTATCACATAAAGTCGACACCGCTTTTGAGAATAGCTCAAAAGTAGAAGGGCGTGTCAGCCACCTCTCTCTGTTCTCGTGCCAGTGAAAGCGCCGCAGGTGTGTGTGTGTGTATTACTAAGCGCTAAATACATAAAGAAATAAATAAAATAAGTAGAAATAAACATATAAAACAAATAAGAAAATGGGAAATAAAACAACAAAACTCACTGCTGACAAGCAGTGGCTAGAGAAAAATGTCCAGGCGCCGGACAAATTAGTGCATGTAGATGGAGAAATCCTAAGAAAACAAAATGCCCGACATGGGAGGGGAAATGTAGCCCCCCCGCATTAACACAACTAGAAGAGGCCTTAAAAACAGAAAGAAATTCTGAAAAAGACCCAAAGAAGAAATTAAAACGTGAAGAAGAATATAAACTTTTCCAAGCATGGGAAACTGAAGCTGAAAGGAGAACTGAAAATAAGAAAAAGAAAGAGGAAAATAAAAATCTGTTTAAATGCACTTTCATTAAAGGATTACTACCACCCATTAGGTCTCATGTAGAAAAGAATTGGGTAACGCAAGATACGGGCACAGCAGATGAGGCGTTTCAATATGCTAACCATGCACAGACAGTGGTGAAACGGAAAGAGAAGGTCTCAGTTTTTGCCCTCGATGTTGACACTGTTCTCACAGCTTTTAGTGGAGGCTACAGGGGAGGTTTCAGAGGCCAAAAGAGAGGGAGAGGAATGCGTAGGGGAAGAGCAAGAGGTAGAGACAGACCTAGATACACACCAAACAGTAATTATAGCACTACATGCTGGAAGTGTGGAAAAAAGGGACATTTTGCACGCGATTGTAAGACACAGAGAACACCCGACACAGAATGATTAGCTGCAACCACTGTGGCTGCCAGACAGATGAAATAGAGAGATGCATAAGGTATATTAAGGTTTTGTCATTGTTCAGCCAAGGAAAGTGTGTGAAAAGGAAAGTGTCTCCAGCTTGGGAAGGGGTGAAACTGCAGATCACCCCCATCCCTCGATGGATGCAAAATAAAATATAAATAAAATATTGTAATATACTATTGCTGTTATATAAAAAGATAATAACATTAATAATACCATAATATTAATATGAAGAGGCACCTCAGTCAGCTATGATGTGAGGTGGATAATTGTTAAAAGTAGTCTGCATCAAGCTTAAGGTTTGCTCAAATTCAGTATAATGACATATGAGATGAAGAAAATAAAGAAAATATCTAAACTAATTAAGTGCATAGAGGCACTTGACCTGCTTGAAAACCTGTCATCCTAGATGAGACATTGCTGAAATATAGAGCACACCTATACTAACACCTAAAAACCCTGTATACAACAGCTAAAGCTACACAATTAAGAAGCTGAATTAAATACATGGTCACTGCTAAGCTGATGAGCAGGTTACACATTTTTTAGAGCAGGAGCTGCATAGGAACACATCAGAGGGAGGGAAACAGCTATTAAAGCTCAAACATGAAGCTGTCTGTGGGCTCAGTTTTTTTTTTCCCTCACGCTTCTGATTTGTTTTTGGCAGCAGCCTTTTTGCATCCTGACTTATGTGTGTAAAGCGTTTAAGCCATCAGTAACTTGTTTTTGTTTTGTTTTTTGTTTTGTTGGGTTGAAAAATGAATAAATCTGTGATCATACTTCTGGATCACAGTGACACATAATGATTAGGCATATGATTTACTAATGCAGATGTAATAACTTTATTCTAAAATTCAAGGAGAACAAACAAGAACAACACCTTCAGTTGTGTCTTGTTGTTGTTCTCTGTGTAGTGTGCTGAGTTTTGTTTTTTGTTTCTTTTGTTTTTTGAAATGTTGCTTGAGTGATGAGTACTGTAACTTCTGTCCAGAGCCAGCTGAGAGCTGGGTTGTCTGTTTTGTTTTAGGTGACAAGGCAGAAAAAGTTAAAACTTAGTTTCTTGTTTTGAAAAAAAAAAGGGAAAAAAGGGAGGTTTTGTGTTTCTCAGCAAAGAACAACTACAATTTCATTTTATGTTTTTGAGAAAGGAGAATTTAAAATAATAGTAATAATAATAATAATAATAAAACAAAGAGTGATGTTTTGTTTAAGTGGTGAAGACAGCTAATACTGCAAAATACCATTTAGTGCATGATCTGCGAGCAATATATGAAATCATCTTATTTATCTTTAAATAAACTCCAATTATGGAGACCTGAAGTCACATGCTTAGGGCACACCCTCAAGTGAAGGCAGAAAGCTACTAAACAAAGAAAAGAAGCTATACAAAATGCACCACAGCCACAAAACTAAGTATTCACATTCTTTCTGACTCTTTGTGAGCCTGAGTTATGACCTTGGCTCCCTGTTTTTCTGCTTCCACCAAGGGTGGGGGTGACGCTCCCGTGGCATGTGCTCTGTTCTTTTTACTATCACAAAGAAAAAAAAAAAAAAGAGAGAGGCCCCTACTCTCTGAATACAATATTCTCTTCATAACTCGGCAGTATGAAATGTCATGAAACAGTGTAACTCACTCACAGTAAATCAGCAGTATAGGATAATACAAACCTATCTAATAAATCTAATGATTTTCACATTCTTTTAACTTAGAAGTGTGATGCAAACTAAAACTACATACTGATTACACAAGAAGTATGATGTGGCCTACAGCAGTATCATGATTCACTCATTTTGATTACAGGTATAATGTAATATAATCTCACAACTGCTACAAGCACATTTGCCTTTCTTAACACACGCGAGTGAAACGCAACTGTTAAGAAAATGCCCTTTTGGGTGAGACAGGCCCAGATGCCCTGCATGCAAGCGTACTAACACACATACATGCAATGAAGAGCAGCTTACACTAGAGCACACACTATATGTGCGCCTCTATATCTCACATTGGTGTTAAAACAGGAAATTCTCTTTTGTGATAATCTTTTGAACGTGCATTTCTGTGGACCTGTCAATTTAGCGCATTATAAGCTGATGTGCAAATTAGTTGATTGATATTAGATTTGAAAAATAACTGTATTATAAAATAAGTGAATAAGATGTAACAACGGTTGAAATTAGTTTCTTGTTTCTAGTGTGTGGAGAAGGTTTTATCATGGCACACATCTGTTTACATGGGAGGAAACTCCTCATGTGATGCGACATTTAGCAATTTGCAAGTGTGCAGCACATCAGAAGAATGACTATGAAATTACAAAGGGAAACAATTTTATTGACAAAGGATGAACAAAAAGCAGCTCCCAAAGCTGAGCAAATGAAATGGCTGAAATGCGGAGCGCAACTAAGAGATGACTTGATGATTTGTGAAGGAAAACCAATACTTCCAAAATCTCCACACAAAACAGCAGCCTTAGTGACACATGGAGTTACTCTCCATGTGTCAACAGGAGGGATAGTAGATATAATCTACAAAACAATCTACAAAACACTTTTACACTCTAAATTTTGGAACTTCAGCAAAAGAATTTGTCAGAACATGCATGATTTGTCAAAAACATAATGCACAGGGAAACATCAGACCTAAAAGAGGCCATTTCCCTACACCGCCTCATCCTTTTCATACAATCCACATGGATTTTATCGAACTAAATGAAAGCCAAGGCTCAAAATACGCTCTAGTAATCATAGACGTATTCTCAAAATGGCCAGAAATATATCCAGTTAAATAAGCAGACGCCATTTCAGTAGCAAAATGTTTGTGTAATCACTTCATCCCAACGTATGGCATCCCCACTCTGATCAGGTCAGACAATGGGACCCATTTTGTTAATGAAGTAATCAGTAAGGTCTCTGAAGCATTAGGATTTAGCATCAAACATCACTGTGCCTATCATCCACAAAGTGCAGGGCTGGTGGAAAGAACAAACGGCACAATAAAACAAAGGCTGAGGAAATGTATGGAGGAAACAGGGAGACCATGGCCCGAGTGTGTTGGTCTAGTAAAAATGTGGATGAGACTGACACAGGGCTCCCAAAAACTTACACCCTTCGAGATCATTCATGGCAGACCATTCCCACTGCCCATCACAAGCGAACCTATAGACAAATCAATACGAGAGACTACCCTAGCAGAATGGATGACGAAGTTACTAGAAAATAAAGAAATTGTTCTAACCAATCAACTGCCAAGTGATATCTCTCCAGTGTCTTGCAGGTTGAAACCAGGTGATTGGATCCTGATCAAAGTACTCCAAAGGAAAAATTGGAGTTCACCAAGGTGGGAAGGTCCTTATCAGGTGCTGCTCACCACTCCCACTGCCTGCAAAATAGCAGAGAGACCATCTTGGATCCACCAGAGCCACTGTAAGAAAGTAAGCGAGAATCCAAACGCCTAAGACGCCGACGCCCCTGCCTGTAGGTGATCTAGGAAGGTGGAGAGAGGGCTGTTTGGGTAGAATCCCGCCCTTGTTCTTCTCACCCCTAGTCTACTCACCTATAGGACTTGGTGTGTCTGGTCATCATGAAGACGCTCGTCCTCTTAGTGGCTAGTGTTGCACTCCTGGTGAGTTTATTGACACTCACCCGAAAGAAAGAAGATGAACAACACCACCTGCAGACAAGATGGACACATGACAACTCACACCTCCGTGACATGATGCAAGACCGTATCCATCCATGGATGAACAATGCCTGGTACCGCTATGTGCTCGAGGGCTCAAGAACGGCACTTGTGACCAGCTCTTCTGGATAGACTTTAATGTCACCAACAGAAATACTTCAATCCACTTCCCTGTTTTCCTACAGGATGAAGGACGACACTCCATGTGTTACGAGCAGGAAAAAGGCAACCGGCCCCTAGGCAACACCACCAACTGTAACCAGACCACCACCAGTGGAGAAGGCGCACCCGTGAACATGTCTGGGTCCAGCAACGGCACCTACTGGGTGCAAGGGATGGCCTGGCTGTGCGGACAACGCGCCTACTTCATACTGCCACCAGGATGGACGGGCACCTGTGCCCCAATCTTCATATCAGATCACACCTTCAAGATGACCGCAGCAAATGCCACGTCTGCAACACGCAGGACAAGAAGATCTCCGCTCCCAGAACCCCAACCACATGACCCAGTATATGGCAGTGATGTACCGGAAGATTTCAAGCTCTGGACCACTGGACAGAAGGTCCTTCACTCACTGTTTCCGTGGGTCGGAACCGGAAAGAACATGCTAAGAATTGAGACTTTGGACTACCGTTTTGGATTATTTCTGAACGCGTCATGTAAAATCGACCAGTGACTCCCTTTTTGTATTTTCACTTTTATTTTGTGTTTTTGTAACATGTATCCTGCCATGTCTAAAACTCATGATTAACCGTATAATTGTTTCCACTGTTGCTGCATACATAGCCATGACAAATGATGATGATGACCCCGACCTGTTGGAACATGAAGACTTTGTGTGATTAATGATGGTGTGATAGAAACTGTACAACAAGATGTTATATACTGATATCTCACTTGAAAGTTATACTGACAACAGGAGGGAATGTCAATGGAAAATTGTACTTAGTAGTCAGTATAAGCTTTTAATGATATAAGTTTGCATATGATAGAATACCGTATGTTGACCTTTTGATGACTTAGACTGTTGTCCACTACAAGACTGTGTTATAAATTCTTTTTACAGCTGAACAAGCTGTTATTATTTCACTCCTGCCAGGAAGAGGAGAGCTGGACACTTTTATCTTCACTCCCTACGCACTAACATTCCTCTGCCTATGAATAGGCGTATTCACTGTTGTATGGGCACCAGTGACTATAAATGCACGAATAAAGAAGTACACTGTGTGACTCTCACTTGAGACTTCACCCATGTACATGTAATTAAGTATTTTGTCTCACTGTGTTTCTGTTTACCTTGGCAGATTTCTGTTTGGGATTTTTCCCTTAACAGTCTGGTTGTTTATATTTTCACATGTTTTTGTGTCTGTAGGGCTGTTTGATGACGATTTGGACTCCTCTGGGAGATGAGGACACACCCACATCTGTTCCATACTGCAGCCATTGATGGTGTTACAGCTCTGAGTCAGCTTTGGGCCATCAGACGCACACACTGGAAAACCAGCACCTGGACTTCATGCAGGAGAGACGGCCTTTATTCTTTTGTATCATGTACCACAGTCATACTGAACTTTACAGACCTGGTGAATCTAATGTCAATTCACTGAGTTCAGTTTTGGTCTTAAACTCCAGAAAATACCACCTGGTTCAACAATCTTTTTATCTGATTATTGGCAAAATGTTTTCTTCTGAAAGAAGAAAACATTTTGGGCTCAATTTTAGCCCGAGGCAAAATTGAGCCCAAAGAAACAACAACAAAGTTTAGTTCCTCTGGATTTTCCATGGAAAATTGTTTTATCACTCATCCAGGTGACTTCTCCAGTGTCACGGATCAGTGATGAATGTATCTCCCACTGGAAAACATTGTGTCCAGTTAAAGTCAATCGACTTTTTTAAGCAGAGTTGTTAGATGCTGTGCTCATGAGGACAATGGGTTTTAACTTGCAGCACAACACAAAGCTTCCATACTGGATCAACGATCAAAACACTTAATTGAGCAGAATTAAGATAAAATGTTATCCTCATATGATGACACATCACACATGACCCAGCATTGTTCTAAGAATGCAAACTTTCTTATTGGAAGTTTCCACAGCTGCCAGAAAGTGACAGATTTCTGGCTGGTCTTAATGAGTGGTCGTTGCTCTCTCGTTTTCTCTGGAATTGCTGCACAGAGGATGTAACACCCATGATAAGCACTGAGGTTTGTGTCCTTGTCAGAAATCAGCAATACTCAGCTTCCAGTAGGGCTGCACGATTTTGTATAAAATGAGAATCGCGATTTTTTTGCTTAGAATTGAGATCACGATTCTCTCACGATTTTCTTTTCCAATATAAATATTTATTGCACTTATTAACTGCACATCAACTTCGTAACAGTTGAAACTGAACATAAAAACAATAAATAAACAAAAACAATAAATGCCGCACATTTTGTGGTTGCCGCAAAATGTTGTACTGCTTGTAATTCCGTCTCCACCGTTGCTCGACACTGCGTGTACAGAGCAGGTAGTGCAACAATAGAAAAATAGTTGTGGGACGGCACTGTGTAGCGTTTGTCTAGGGTGTTGATCATTTTTCTAAATCCCTCGTTTTGCACAGTGTTGATATATCTTTGGTCAGGTGTTAATAATAGCCTCCGTAATTTCTTTGTGCCTGCGGGAGTTCGACGTGTATCCGGTTGTTCAGTGATGACGTGACGAATCCTACTTCCGGGCCTAAAGTAGTCTGTGTTTAATATGGCTTTTGTGTTGTTAACATGTTTAATGTTTTGTATTTTCTTCCATTTAATCTCAAAAAGCTCATAAAACAGTCAGTGATCAGTGTTGACCTCCCTCGGCTTTTATTACCGCTAATCATTTATTTAAGCTCAGTTTTTAAAACCTTATGATGTAACTACAGCACAGCCCATGCAGCAGTATATGAATGACTAACCTCGTATTGTGGATGGATTATCTCACTTGTTCTTCACACACTGGTGATACAGACGCTTTTTCCTGTTTCACAACTTGTCTTTTCTTTTTGATAAAGCTTACAGTTAGTGCTTGATCAGGTGACCCCGAAACATCTCTTAGTTATACTAAATAGATTTTATACTTCATGCTTTCTTGCACTTTCTTTATTCCACTGAAAGCACCACTGAACGAAACAGGAAATCATTCCTGCCTGTGGCCATCTCCCTGTACAACTCCTCCATCTAATATAAATAAAACACTGCAATAGTAACATCCTTTTTGCACACACTCTTTCTTACTCGATGATCTTGCTGTCAATTTTAGTGATATTTATTTGTAATAACATCTGCCAACCCTGTATATTTATTATTTGGTGATTGTATATATTACCCTATTCCTTATATCTTAACATATGGTACTTTTAAATAGTATAGTCTGTTTGTTAATGTTTCTGTACTGCAGCAACTGTAACCCACATAATTTCTCTAGCAGGGCTCGCAAAATCGCTAGCCCGACAGCACGGGGCTAGCGATTTTTCCAGTCGGGCTACCAGAATCTATCTCTGCCCTGTTTGTCGGGCTATCATAGGAAGGAAAAATATATGTCAATGCTTTTGCATTTTTTTCAGAAATGTAGCTGGGTAATTATGTCATTGGCATCGGTGAGCCACTGTCAATATGTGACATATTGAAATCGCATTTGAATTTGCGCTTGCTTTTTGCTTTCACTTTGCAATCGCGCGAACTGTGAAGTGAGAGCGACAGTACAGATTGGTGAGTGACGACAATTTGCACCAATTCCTCTATCATCTTATCAATCGTTAGCTTACTATGCAAACATGACAGGTGAAATCTCCCGCAGCAAGCTGAAACATGTGAGAGGTTGATCGCGCAGAGAATCGCTGAGCGTTATGTGAGTAGGTGTGTAAAAGCAGCAGGATATTACTGGTGACCAGTAATTTTAAGAAAGGCCCCCATTAGAACCCATGAGAAATGCAAGAAATGCATTATTGCTCAGTCTGCAATATCTTTCCCAGAACAAACACCAATTGCAAATAACATACTTAAAATAAACCTGAAAAATCTGTTTAGAACAGCGTACTATGTTGCAAAGAGTGAACTACCACTTTCAAAATTTAGCAGTCTTTGCAAACTTCAAAAAGCAAATGGCCTAGATCTTGGTTCCACTTGCCTCTTACCTGTGATTTCAGTGGAAATTTCAAATTCAGGATCTGACACAGACTGATTCATGTTCCACATTGTTCTTACAAGTTCATAGAAATTTCTGTTCAATTAGAACCAAGTATTTGAGTTGATGATTGTAATTTTTATACAATGTTGTAATTTGTGTTTCAACAATTTTTTGATTAATGTTTTGTTTCCGTTACAATACTATACTTTAACGTATAATATTGTAAAGGAAACAAAACAGGAAACAAAACATCAATCAAAAAATTGCTCTCTTTTTTATTCAGGCTACTTAAATTTATTTTGGGCTACCAAAAACTGAAGAGTCCCTTCCCGAAGGGCTACCAGAGATTTTGAAATTTTGCAAGCCCTGTCTAGAGATTACTAAAGACTGCTGATTCTGATTCTGATTCCCCTTTTGTCATCTTTTGTTAGAGTAGATGCTCAGAATCAGCTAACATGTTTGACCAACTTATTTTTCTATGATATCTTTCAGGACTTAAAAAAGTACCCCCTGACTTTGTGGTCAGGATCAGTTTGTCAAAGCTCTAGAAGTATGAGGAAATAAAGTGCCATTAGTTCCCGTCACTCCTTCACAAACAAACCATGTACGTAATTTCTGTACTCACAAAACTGGACTTTGTATCTAAATAGCACAATTAGACTTGGGCAAAGATCCTAACACCCACAGAGCTGCAGAACATGCTGATCATCACGTAAAGATAAACTGATTTTTAGCATGTTTGATATAAAGATATTGAGCAAAGTTTGAAGAGTTCACAGCAAGCAGTGACAGTCTGATATGTGTGTTGTTAAAATGGTTCATTGAATAGACCTGCTATGAGTCTAGACCCCTTAAAGAAGGATCAGTCACAAGGACTTTTCCTACAAGCTAGATTCATTTGATTTTAATGGATGTTGAATATTGATAAAACTTTGATATGAAGCATTGCAAGGTTAGGGTGAGATTGTTTTAGCAATCTCGGTCGAGGTAAAGATGAAAACTATCAGGGCATTTTCTACATGTAACTGTTGTTCTGCACTGTCATCCAGCTTTTATATAAAAGTTAACGATCATTGATAGTTACTTGTTGTTTCCCTTGTAGTTTGTCTTAAAGTCATAAAGATTACATTAGTGATTAATTTACTAGAATAGCTTATACCCTCAGTTATCATACGGTTATTGAATCTAATGATACAGTGACCTCCCCTTTGTACTGTGTGATATAAAACTCAGGTTTGCAGATGACACAGATACTGTTGAGTTTTCACTGACAGAATGGAGATCATGGTGTTTTTCTCGCTGTTGCTTCTGGTCTGCTCTGTTTCCACAAATCAGACAGAGGCAGATAATGAAATTCTTGACCATCAGATTTTAAGCCAACAACCCTGTCCACATGACATTAATGCTGTGCTGAGAGAGATGGCAGTCTCAATGGCTGGACAGAAAGTGAGGATCACATTTCTGGAGAAAGAGAATCAAGGTACAGTATCATGACAGGTAGTGAGAGAAGTAACAGCATCAGGAAACCTTCGTATGATCCACTGTTGTGTAACAGATATCAATATCACTTCATAAATATTCAGAATGACAGAAATGACCAACAATTATTCATGGTTCTGTGTTTCCTTCAGAAATGTAATAGTTTTAGAAATTGTTGTTTTTCAGGTCAATTTATAATGCAATGAAATAAGAAAATATATATATTTTTATCTATTTTAGATCAGGCGGCAAAGCTGGAGAGTCAGAAGACCGAAATAGAAAGACAGAAGACTGAAACTGAGCAGCTGAAGCTGCTGTCCAAAGGTATTGTGTGGAAATCATCATGTCTAATAATTTCTGTAAAAAAGCTGAAATCTGTTTTTGACACATTTTTGATGGTAAAGTATAACATTTAACTTCTCAGGTTATTCTTTTGTCATTAAACAAATTCATATCCAGAAGTGGCAAAAATACAGACAAGATGTACTTAAAATACTACAGATACTAGTGTTTAAAAAATACAATAAAAAGTTCCAGTATTGATTCAACTTCTTTACTCAAGTAAAAGAAAAAAAAGGACTCTGAATTGTACTCAAAGTGAGAAAGTAAAAGTAACTCGTTGGAGGATGTTCCTATTTGTCTGCAAAGCTAACTGAACTTTGTAAATAATAAATTAATAAAATAATATTAGAGGATTGGAACTTTGTCCTGAGTTTTAATTTTAATTGTACTCAGCTTGAATCAGAGGATAAAGATGGAAAATAAAAATGTGTCCGGTAGACGCAGTTGGAGTAGATTCAGCAGTTGGAGGAACCCTAAAATCAACTCAACATGGGGAAGAATCACAACTCTCAATAAACTCAGATCTCAGCAGATGGTTCATTGTCCTGGCTGGTTTTCATCCTCTACACTGTCTAAGCCATCTTTATATTAGACAGTATACAGTTGGAATGAGGGTGGAATTCAGTGAATGAATCTCAGTATCGTCGGTTAAAATGTATATTATTTTTAATTTATTTTTATGTAGTGTTTCAATAACAGTTAGTCTACCTCAGTTTGTTTCTAGCATATTTCACATAATGTCACATTTATAGAAGCAATATCTGATTTAAAGACATGAGGACTCACATGTGAGCTTTAAATGAGTAATTCTTACTTCTAAATCTAAGCTCTCTCCTTCCTGTCCTGTCTTTCTTATCTTTCTTGATCCCTGAGTGAGGTTAGCACTCTTTCTTTTCTCTCCCTGTGAAATAAATCAGCTGGACCTTTAACTAGCAACACACTGTGAGACAAACTGCACACAAACAGTTTGTTAATGTGCTGATGTTTCTTGAGCTGATAGAAATGCTGCATTTGAAATTACCTGCTATAAAGTCACTCATGACCTGAACTTTGGACTTAATGAAGAAATGGACAGGCTTCGACAGCATGTTACTCTCTTTATACTCATTCCTCATTTGTACCTCTAGCTAGATGTTAAAATAACGCAGCCACAACTTATAAACACCTGCGGTCATTCCAGTAATGTGAAAAAAAAAAATTGGCCCACTGAAACCCCTGACTTTGGTGAATGTCATCCCTTTTTATGTGACATCCTCTGGTGATTATTAAACAAACAGTACTGCCTTTCATGTGTTTCTGTATAGACTAAAATTAGTTTGATTTTTGGAGACTCGCAGTGATGAAATAACAACTCCCCAAAAATGTAAGAAGTAGAAAGAACAGGTATTTGTTTAAAAATCCAGAGAGTGAAAGTAAAAAGTACTTAAGGCAAAAAAACCAAAAACAAACAAACAAAAAAAAAAAACAACTTCTCAAGTACAGATACCTGAAACTTCTATTAAGTACATTACCTTGTTAATTCATATGTCTGTTAATATCAGACACTGGAGCCTAAAACATCTCTTTTCATCTCAGCATCAGGAACTGAATGAAATGTGTTTATAATGGAACAGCTCAAATCTCCTTTTCATGGAAAACGCTTCCGAGCCAAATACTTCGACATTTATTTAAAAAACAGTTTCTGTGCTGATACAGCAATTCTAAACATCATTTAAAGTCTGTTTTTGTGTCTCTGAGGTTTTTCTTGTTCATTTTTCTCAGAACAAGCAGCAAAGCTGGAGACTGAGATTGACCAGCTGAAGCTGCAGTCAGAAGGTATTGTGTGGAAATCTTTCTATAGAAATGTTAATATATTCATATTTTGACACATGTTCATATTTATATAATTGTTAGATCCACCTCTGCTGGAATGTTCACAGCAGTTGAAGTTTCCTTTCTTCAATCAACAGCATAAATTCGACGGTTCATAATGTGATTTTGGAGCATGCACTGAGACTATATTTAAGTACATTTTTTGCTTTGTGTACAACTCTTACAATCACAACCAGGGAATCGATAACCTCAACCACGGTTACCTGTTCAGGTACGAACGACTGTTGAACATTTTTCTCCAAAGCAGTCACGGGTATTTCATCCACAGGACCTCCAACAGTCTCCTTTACCTTGTAGTGTACAATATTTGATTGTGTGTGTCTTAGATCATGTCACCTTTTTTACATTTCTTCAATGGAGCGGTCTTTCACACCTACTGCACTGAAAGTGTTTGACCATTATTTACAGGCTTTTCTGATTCCAGTTAACAAGCTGTACCTGTCCTGTTAGTAAATCACCTGCAGCTCAACATCATCTCTTAGTTTGTGCTAAGTTATGACTTTGGGCCTAATATTTTGTGAAATTGTTCTTTCTGTATTTATGCTGTAGCGCCACCTGCAGACAAAAGCCAGCTAACCCTACTCAACTGTCGGGTAATAATGTTTGTATGAACTATAACACTCAGTCAGGAATCAAACCGAGTCCCCAGTAGCCATTTAGCACATGGGTCACCTGATCAACCAACAAAAGTACAGCAGCATTGTCACAGCTGCTGTAGCCATCCATCCTTTAAGCGCTGAATAGAAAGGTTCTTCATGAGTACAAGTCCGTATGGATGTCCTGCTTTTACAAGTGAGGACACAAGTGGAGTGGTTACTTCCATCTTTTACATTTATTCTATGGCCACCCAGCACCTGTAGGAGGTGTGGTCCTGTGGCTCTGCATTGTGTGAGGTGGAAGGTTTAAGCATCTTGAGGCGACTTTTGTTGTGATTTGGTGCTATATACAGTAAATAAAAGTGAATTGAATGGAATTGAAAAAAATTGAAGATGAGGGGACAAAGAGGAGACCACCGCTTAGTGTAGCTTGGACAGAACGAGAGTCAGTTACTTTCTTACTTACAGATAAAAAGATGTGAATCAAATTCAAATTTTATTTGTCACATACACAGTCATAAACATACACACTTTCGTACGATATGCAGTGAAATGCTTAGACAACTGCTCGTGACCTAAAGAAAAAAGACTATGAATAAGACAGGAAATAAATATGAAAATTAAAAAGGGTAAATTTAACTAGGAAGGAATAAAATATAAAAATTAAAGTTAAAAATGAAATAACTGTACAACAACAAATTGATTGAAGGGTAAATTTAACTGGGAAAGAATAAGATAAACATATAAATTAAAGTTGAAAATAAAATAACTGTGCAAAAAAAAAACA
Organism: Oreochromis aureus; assembly: GCF_013358895.1. Lineage (NCBI taxonomy): Eukaryota > Metazoa > Chordata > Actinopteri > Cichliformes > Cichlidae > Oreochromis > Oreochromis aureus. The sequence continues at coordinate 70,582,396 of NC_052944.1, forward strand.
CAATACACAAATACACAGTATAGAAATATATAAGAATGTATGAAGAAATATAGAACCATAACAGCAGCTGTACAAGTATTATATGGAAATGAAGTAATATAATGTCCAGTGTTGTGCAATCCACATTTGTAAGTGTCTTGTGCAGTGCAAATATGCTTGAAGTGATTTAAGTGATGAAGTGATTTGATTAGATGACCACGCATCTAATCGAATTAGTGTAAACAATGTCCAGAATATCCAATGTGTGTGTAAAAACCATATGTGTGGGTCGGTACTATGTGGTGGTGTGATTGAGAGACCGTATCGCCTGCGGCAAGAAACTCCTCCTCATTCTCTCTGTGTTAGTCTTCAGGGAGCGGAATCGCTTTCCTGACCTCAACAGAGAGAGCAGTCCATTGTTGGGATGGCTGAGGTCTTTCACGATCTTCCTGGTCTTGGTCCAGCAGCGCCTGCTGTAGATTGAGTGCAGTTCAGGGAGCTTGGAGCGGATGTTGCGCTCAGCTGATTGCATAACCCTCTGTAGAGCTCGTATGTCCTGCATGGTGGTGTTCCCGAACCAGGTTGAAATGTTTCCCATCAGGATGCTCTCTATGGTGCACGAGTAAAAGTTCCTGAGCAACTTGGAGGGCAGTCGGAAGTCTCTCAAGCGTCTGAGGTGGTAGAGACGCTGTCGGGCCTTTTTCACCACGGTGTTGATGTGACAGGACCATGACAGGTCCTGCGTGATGTGAACCCCGAGGTATTTGAAGCTGTCCACTCTCTCCACTGGGCACTCGTTGATGACAGGGGTCCGGTAGTTTCTCTCCTGCTTAGTGCTGAAGTCCACTATCAACTCCTTTGTCTTACTGACGTTTAGAAGGAGATTGTTCCTCTGGCACCAGTTCTCCAGATTCCTAATCTCCTTCAGGTAGGCAGTCTTGTTGTTATCAGAGATCAGGCCCACCACGACGATGTCGTCAGCAAACTTAATGGAGGTGGTGGAGCTGTTAGTGGCCACACAGTCATATGTGTACAAAGAGTACAGCAGGGGGCTCAGAACACACACCTGGGGGGCTCCAGTGCTGAGAGTGATGGAGGCTGAGACATGTCCGCCCATCCTTACTGCCTGTGGTCTGCCAGTTAGGAAGTTGGAGATACACTGATACATAGATGAGCTGCGTCCCAGGTGCTCCAGTTTGGTGGTGAGTGTGGAGGGAATTATGGTATTAAATGCAGAGCTGTAGTCGATGAAGAGCATTTTAACATAATTCCCCCTTCTAGTGTCCAAGTGAGTAAGTGATGTGTGGAGGAGATGAGAGATGGCATCGTCTGTGGAATGATTTGGACGGTAAGCGAACTGTAGTGGGTCCAGTGTGTCTGGTAGTGAAGAAATGATGAAGTCTCTGATCAGCCGTTCAAAGCACTTCATCACTACTGAGGTGAGGGCTACAGGGCGATAGTCATTGAGAGAAGCAGGGTGGGGTTTCTTTGGGACAGGAACAATGATGGGCTCTTTGAAGCATGTGGGGATCACTGACTGAGATGTTGAATATCTCAGTGAACACAGGAGCTAGCTGGTATACGCAGTCTCTGAGGATACAACCTGAGATGCCGTCTGGTACTGCTGCTTTCCTGGTGTTCACTCTCTTGAAGGCTCTCCTCACGTCATGCTCGGAGATGATGAGCACGTTTCCGGTGTTGGCAGTATCTTCCTGTCTGCAGCCGTTAGTGCCGCTAGCATTAGCATCATTGGAGTCCTTAGCTGCAGCCTCGAAGTGAGCATTGAAAGTGTTCAGCTCGTCTGCCAGAGTCACGTCCGCGTTCGTTATACCGGTGCTTTATAATCTGTTATTGTCCATAACCCTTTAAGACCTACCATAGAACCAAGTGCGCCAGAGCTTATATTATATTTTTACATGTTGTAGTGCCATTTTTGGGGAGCATTTCAAGTTGATATACAAAATCATTTTTGTATTTTTTAACATATATTTCTAGTTAGAGAAATTTAAGAGGCTTATTCCTCAAAACTGTAAATACAAAAAAGTTGCACAAACTAGTTTCCCACCACAGGAAATTTATTTTAAGTGTCTTCATAGTTATATTTTTGAAATACACCAATTTTCATATACTGCAGGAAAAACGAAAATAAATATTATGATGCAAATTTGCAAAATAACGGCATATGCATCAAAATAAACTATTTCCAACAGTGCAACATGACTCCTAAGCATTCCAGAAACGACACAGAATGTCATAAAGTCAAACCTAACTTTAAAAAAAAACAAAAAAACCCCGCTGATGGACATAGGAAGTGTTATGAACAGCTGATCGGATCGGCAAAGCGTGTTTCTGGAATATTATGTTTTTGTTGCTGCAAGTGCTTTTTATGCAAGTGCTTTTTATGCAGTTTTTGCAAAGCTATATGTGGAAGGAAACTGTGACCTAGGACAAGCTGAAGGCATAAGATGTAAGTACAACTCCTCCGGTTTCATATGCAAAACAAATTATTGCGCTAGCTTACGTGGTTGCAGTGCTACCGGGATTTAAAAATAGTTACGCAAAATGGAGCGTGTCCGCATTGACAGGCTCCTAGAGTCACTCTGCTGGAATTGTGACTCTAGTTTCCTCCCGTAGCGCTGCTTCGCCTTTTTTCTGCCTTCCGCACGTCATTTGACGCGGCTTTGTACAGGTCCATGTCCCCCGTCGCGAGTCCAGTGTTGTAGGCAGCGGTGCGGGATCTCAGAGCGTCCCGGATGGTTTTATCCACCCACGGCTTCTGGTTGGGAAACGTTGTGATAGTCTTTGTCTCCACGGTATCATCCGCTAGTTTCCCGATGAATCCCACAACCGCTTCCATAAAAATGTTGACGTCATTATCGGAGCTGTTTCTGAACATGTCCCAGTCTGCGTTGTCGAGTGCGTCCTGTAACGCGGCCACCGATTGGTCCGTCCAACGCGCGACCTTCCTCTGAACTGGAACTTCCTGTTTCAGGCTTTATTTGTATTTTGGCATGAGAAAGATGGCGGCGTGATCGCATTTGCCAAACGGAGGACGAGATTGTGCCTTGTAGCCGTCCCTAACCGTAGTGTAGCAATGGTCCATTGTCCTTTCACCCCTGGTGGGGCAGGTAATATGTTGATGAAAGTTCTGCGCTGCGCGTTTGAGGTTGGCACTATTAAAGTCCCCCGTCACAATCGTTTCCGATTGTGCCGTCGCGTCCTTTGTTCTCCCTCAAGATCTCACTCGGCTAGCTCGGATCCAGAGTTAAAAACTTCGAATTGTGAGTACATTGTATGATGTCATTAAGATTTTCTTTATTTTGTATTTTTCTCAGAACAAGAAGCAATGCTGGAGAGTCAGAAGACTGAGACTGACCAGCTGAAGCAGGAACTACAAGGTACTGTGTGGAAATATTTTCTATAGAAATGTTTAACCATCTCCATTTTTGACACGTTTCAATTTTTATGTTGACATTAAAGTTAAAGAGTACATTTAAAGACTAATTGTTTGAAGATACAACTCTGCTCAAACTCTCATTACTATGAACATTTGAAGCTGTATTTGTGCTGTTGCAACACCTGCAGACAGAAGCCAACAAACTCTGGAGGCTCAACATATGTCAGTCCTGCAAATCTGTCCACAAAGTGGAGATAGTGTGTTTGAATATCTTTAGTTATTTCACAGGGGCAACCTTAGTACAAACAATGTTTTTATTTCTTTCACATGATATCTGAGGGTAAAAATTCAAACTAACTGACCACCTTGTGACACAATATGTGGATTAGATGATATTACATGTTATATTATGGACATTTGAATACGAATAGAAGCAGTAATATCTCGGATATGTTTGAATTGGGTCAGTTTAAATAATCATTCCAGAACAAGAGCTTTAGAGTGCAGCATGTGGTGTTTCTTACTGTCAGCATAAACTAAAACATGAAAATAACCAAAGATCATTTATTTTCCAATTTGATTTCTGGAACATGTTTAGTATTTGAAACTACAGCTAGTCCAAACTTATTCACATAATATTTTCACTCAAACAATACAATAAATCAAAACTAAAGCCATGTTTGTAGTCCCAATAATGTGGGTTCAGGAGAGTGAGTAGAGGATTTGTGTGATTGTTATCTGTGATAAACAGAGGTGTTGTTTACAGGTGTATCCCCACTCTGTGCAGGTCATTAAAGTGAAAGCACTCTTTAAGCTTCAGAACACACATTAAGTTGATCTAATTTACTGAATTACATTAAACTGAGTTCATGTTTGTCTGAAGCACAAACCAAGATGCAACTAAAACATTGAATAATACAGTTTGTTGTCTTGGCATAATCTACAAAAATAACTTCCTGTCTGATCTAGAGATTTTGGGATCCTCAAAAATAGATTCAATCAAATTTCAGTTTCCAGTCACAGAGTTTGCTTTCTTCTGTGACAATAAAATGCTTTCAGCTGTCAAATATTTCTTTCATTGGAGATTAAAGTTCTTGTCATGGTCACCTTTTTGGGAAGAGTCTAACTCTAAAAGAGAAAGTTTCAAATCAAAGTTCTCTCTCTCTCTCAGACAAAAAGGTGGCTTTTTCAGCCTCTCTGCTGGATCAAGATCATACAGATACTGGACCCTTTAACACAGAGACTCCTCTGATCTTCAAACATGCTATCATAAACATTGGAAATGCCTACAACCTATCCACAGGTAATAACACCGAATATAACTTCACAGCTATATTTTTGTCGGTCTGATGTTCCAGATGTTCTAACAGCTGATTTTCCATTTAACATGACAAAAACAAATGTCCCACAGGTATTTTCACTGCACCAGTGAGAGGAGTCTACCACTTTGGCTGTAAAGTATATGGACATGAAAGTATTCAGACAGGTGGTTTGTTGTTCAAGAATGGAGAGAAAATGTTTCTTATACATGAACATCAAAAAACTGCTGGTGGTGTGAGCGCCTATAATGGAGTCTCACTGCTTCTAGAGGTTGGAGATGAGATGTCTGTACGTCTTTGGCCAAAATCAATGGTATGTGACAGTAAAAACCATCATACCACCTTCAGTGGTCATCTGGTCTTCACCATGTGAGAGGTGTGAAAGCTGCAACACTTCCTGTTGGGGCTGTCCTGTGTGGGTGGAGCTTAGGAGTAAAACAGGAAGTAAATCCCCTGCTGGAATCAGTTTCTTCTGGTTTTGTGTTTATTTGTTTTTACGTTTCCTCTGATTCTACTGACTCAGATAATTTACTACTTCTTGTAATCTTTGACTCAAATCAATCGAGTTAAATGCTCAGTGATTCTTTTCTCTTTGTCTTTTCTTTGAGTCGGCTTTTCATAAAGTGCTGCTCCCCCATTAGGTAATGACTATTTTCAATAAGTTGGTAAACTGCATTATTTTTTATTGGCTCTACTGTCCTGTATTGGTCAATCTGTTATTTTGGTGACTGCTTGCCCACAGGTCTGCTTTTAACAGGAGTCTTTACTGTTAAGTTTAGCAAAATCCAACAGTTCCTTTGTATTTTTGATTAACAGATTTTAATCTTAATCTGATTATTATGATAAAAATGTAAACAGCTGATGTAGTTTGATATTAAATGTCTGTCAGTGCTGTGGAGGAATTTCAAGAAGCTCTAAAAGATAACTGACTAACTACTCGGGTTCATTTCCTTGAATTCTTTGTTTTCAAAATAAAAGCATCATTAAACAACACTGCTGATTTCTTTATCTGTGTTTTATAAATAGAGAACAAACCTACACATGCTGCTAGTTTCTATCACAGGTGAGAATGCAGGATTAGCCCTGTCCCTGAACAAAAACCAACACACACACACAAACACACAGAGGAAAGAGAGAAAATTGTAGGCCACCACAGAGAGGACTGAGGGGGCATGACAAATCATATTTCAAAGTAGAAAAAGTTGCATTTCCTGCAAAAATGCAGTGTGAATGCCGTGTAGTGGAATCTGAAAACAGCAGAAGAAGGAGAACTATCTGCTGAAAAGACTGTGTTGAAGCTAAACCCTTTGCTGAAAACTGTTATATTTGAAAGATTACACTGAAGAGCGTCAAGAAAGCAGGGTGAGTGAGAGAAGTGAGGATGTGTAGCAACAGCCACAGGTAGGATTTGAACCTGCACCACATGGTCTCAAGGCAGCTGTTGGTCTCACTGAACCAAACTGGCTCTCAGAAAATTGAAAAGAGATGAACAAACAGAAAATTGTGCTGAAAAGAGCAGAAGAGGCTGAGGTGGAAAAAGCTGAACTTTCTGCTAAAAAGAGCTGAACTTGTTGAACATTCTGATGAAAGTTGAATCAGCAGAATTTAGCTGAGGTTTCTGCTGAAAACAGCTGAAAAATCTGGAATTTGTGATAAAAAGGGGTGAAGAAGCTGAAATTTGTGTTGAAAAGAGCTTATTGGGTGAATGACTATTGTTATCCTGTTTCTCTTTAAACTTTATTCTTCTACCTTGTTCTAGTTGCTCCAACCACATTCTTCTCTTGCTCTTGGCGAAGGCGGTCGCACCTTTCTCCTCTCCTCCTCTCCTCTCCCTTAGCTCCCTGCTTAGCCTCTTGTGTCCCTGTCTAGTCTTGTGTTTTTTGTATTACTTTTCCCTGGAACACTCTCTCACAGTCTGTTCTCTAAAACCTAAAAGAGAATTATGGATTTGATCAACTGGTCTCTGAATGCAATTGACAGAACAAGACCTCTGAGTGCAAACTGGATTACATCTGGAGGGGCTTGCTCGGATTAACACCTCTGGGCACAAATTGATCACATCTTGGGAAGCGCACCACGGTCATGAGTTCATGAGTTATTTTTTCTCCTTATCTTTCCTCATGTGGTGCATTTTCCATGTTATACCCCTCTGACATGTCTTCCCTATGTGATGTTTGTGTAATGTATGTATGGTCAGAAGGGTAAGACGGCGCTGGCACGGCTGGCAGCCTTAGTCCAATTTCCCTCGGGATGAATAAAGTATGATCAATCAATCAATCAATCAATCAAACCTTTGCTGGTTAACCACTCCCTCAGTTTTCATCCAATTTTCACCATTCAAATTTTTAACTGTTCTTCTCCTTCTGCTAATGCCTGCTGTATCTTTTGGTGCTCATAACCTTTATACTTTTCGAGATATTAAGCTTTTTATGTCACTTTTTGGCCCATTTTGCGGAATGGGATTATCAGTGTGATCACCAGTTTTGCTTGCTGGGCTGAGAGGTGTTTTAGCTCAGTGAGATGAGCAGCCATTCTCAGACCAGGAGGGCCGGTTGGAATCCTGCTTATGTCAACATTTTATTCCGTAAACAGTTCAACTCTTTTACCTCTTTTAAATACAAGTTTCTTCACCTATTTTCAGCACAAATTTCAGTTTTTTGCTCTCTTTTTTGATGAACATTCAGCTTCTTCACCTCTTTTCAGCAGAAAGTTCTACCTCAGGTTTTTTAAGCAGAAAGTTCAGCTTTTTCACCTCTTTTAAACACAAATTTCAGTTTCTTCACTTCTTTTCAGCACAATTCAGCTTCTTCTGCACAGTGCATTTTTTCTCATATATTATTATATTATTATATATTTGATTGGCACTAAAACTGTTTTAGCTCAGTAGGATAAGCAGCCACCGTGAGATCCGGTGGCGAAGGTTTGAATCCTACCGGTGGCGGTGGCCGCATATCTTCCCCGCTTGCATGTACTCTGCTTTATTGACACTGTTCAGTGTACCCTTTCAAATATAGAAGTTTTCAGCAAAGAGTTTAGCTTCTACATAATTTTCTCAGCAGATAGTTCTCATTCTTCTGCTTTTTTCAGATTCCACTACACAGCATTCACACTGCATTTTCACAGGAAATGCAAGTTTTTCTAGTTCTACTTGCTCTGTTCCTTCCTAGTTAACTAGTCCCACAGTTTTTCTCAGATTTTTGCCATTCAAATTTTAAACTGTTCTGCTCTTTCTGCGAATGCCTGCTACAGTAGGATGCAACAGTTTGGGCAACCTTGTTAATAGTCATTATTTTCCTGTATAAAATGTTGTTGTTTTTTTTTTTAGACAATTATTGCACACTTTCTGTAAATCCAATAAACTTAATTTCCCTTCTTAAATATCACCGTTTCTCCTATATGATATATTTAACTGACATTTTTTATTGTAACAACCAATGATTTATACAGGAAAATAATGACTATTGACAAGGTCACCCAAACTTCTGCATCCCACTGTATGTCTTTTTGTGCTTCTAACTTTTATACATTTTGAAATATTGAGGGGGTTTTTTTTGCAATTTTTCTGCCCCTTTGAAATGAATGTACAATAATACGTATGTGATCGCTGGTTTAACTCGCTGGGGTGAGCCATGTTTTGGCTCAGTGAGATGAGCAGCCATTCTAAGAGTGGGAGGCCCAGGCTCGAATCCTGCCCATGTCAACATGTTTTCAGCAGAGAGTTTATGCTGACGGTGCAGTTTTTTTTTCAGATGACCGTTATGTTTGATCAATATATCTGCTAATTTAAAACAATTAAGCAAAGCTTATCCTGGCATCCCACCCACAGGCCAACCGGCTCATCATCCACATCGGCACCAATGACATCCCCAAACAGCAATCTGAGCTGCTGAAGCTGGACTTCCTCCAACTCTTCAGCCTCCTTGGTCAGTTGCAGGTGAGTGCTTTTATCTCCGGGTCCACCCCCACCTGCGGCAGAGGGATAGGCCGTTTCAGCCGGCTGCTCAGCCTTAACACCTGGCTTTCCTCCGCCTGTGTCTCTCACGGTGTCGGTTTTATTAACAATTTTGATGCCTTCTGGGAGAGGAGGCCTCTTTTTGGGGCAGATGGACTCCACCTCAATGCCTGGGGACGCCGTTTGCTGTCCGCCAATTTGGTATTTGGCGTACAGCACTCCCGCACACGGCCCTGTCATTACCCCAAACCGACATTACCTGCTGATCGGTCCGCCACTGACTGATGTCCCCCTGGTCCCAGCTCCTAAATTTGTTACACTTTTAACAGTAATACACAAGTCACCACAATACCCGTCATAATCACAAACAGAGAGCACACAATTATCATAAATCCAGTAACTCCAAAAACATTAATTACCTCCGGCCTCTTCAAAAATGTCAACATCCATTGAACTCTACTGTCAAAAATCCACCAGTCTCAATCAGTATGGCACTTTTAAATGTCCGTTCTCTGTTGAACAAGTCTTTTATTATTAATGATTTAATTTTAGATAATAAACTTAATTGTTTATTTTTAACTGAAACATGGCTGGGTTCGGATGCACCAGTTGTTCTAACCGAGGCAGAGAACACACTCTGGACCTGGTCATCACCCATGGGCTGTGCACCAGCGTGTCCTCTGTTGTTGACTTGGCTGTCTCTGACCACTACTGTGTGTTTTTTAAAATTACCAGTTTTATTCAGCGGGAGACCTCGGTGCGAACTGTGAGGAGGCGCTATCTAACCCCTGAAGTGGTTGCAAATTTTACCAGGGTTTTAGACAAATGACCCCCTGTGATTTTACCTGCACCCTGTGATTTCATTTTTAATCATTTTAACAGCAAACTGAAGAAAAGCCTTGACTCCGTTGCTCCACTCCTCACCAAAAAGATTAACGTAAAACGTGTATCACCCTGGAGAAACGAAGAAGTCAAAACACTCAAAAGAAATTGCAGGGCAGCAGAAAGGAGATGGAGGAAAAATAAAAATGAAATCAACCATCAAATACTTTGCGAGCAACTTAAAATTTACAATAATACACTAAGGAATTCAAGAAACTCATACTTCACCAAAATAATCAGTAATAACAAAAATAATCCCAAGGTCCTCTTCTCCACCATAGATCACTTATTTAACCCTGATTTTAACAGCTCCCAAAGAACCCCCACAGACTCACTCTGTGAGCAGTTTGCAGACCACTTCAGGGTAAAAATCAACACCATCAGATGTGATATTTTATCTTCTCATGTTATGATTTTAAACACATCTGAGGGTTTGATTGTACCTGAGGAGACACTGGACAGCTTTGTCCTGGTTAATGCTGAGAACCTTAAGAAAGTTTTCTCCACAGTGAGACCCACCACATGTCTTTTAGATCCAATCCCCTCTTCAGTTTTTAAAACACTTTATGGATTTTTTGAAGCTGTGCTTTCATACATGATGAATTGCTCTCTTCAGTTGGGTGTCTTCCCTGCTGCCTTTAAAACGGCGGTGGTGAGGCCCCTTCTGAAGAAGAGCAATTTGGATTGTAATGATTTTAATAACTACAGACCTGTATCCAACTTACCATTTTTAAGTAAAATTTTAGAAAAACTTGTTTTTACTCAGATTAATGATTTTTTGATTGATAAACAGATCCTAGAGATATTTCAGTCTGGATATAGGGTGAACCACAGCACAGAGACCGCTCTCCTAAAGGTTTTAAATGATCTTAGATGTAACTGGGACACCCCAAAACTCTCAGTCCTGGTGCTACTGGATCTAAACGCAGCCTTTGATACAGTAGACCACGCTATACTTTTAAACAGACTGAAACACATGGTGGGCCTCTCTGGTGCTGTACACAACTGGTTCACTTCCTATCTCTCAGACAGAACTTTTATGGTGTGTATGGATACATGCTCCTCTAAGATCCATAAAATGACATGTGGTGTGCCTCAAGGGTCGGTTTTAAGCCCTGTGCTTTTTAATTTGTATATGCTCCCTCTTGGCACTGTCATCAGGAGGCATAGAGTGAACTTCCACAGTTACGCTGATGACACGCAGCTGTACATCTCTGTGTCTCCTGATGACACCAGACCAATGGATGCCCTTTTTAACTGTATTCTAGATATAAAATCTTGGATGGCAGAAAACTGTTTACAGCTTAACCAGGACAAAACTGAAGTTTTAATCATCGGTCCTGAGGCTCAGAGAGAGAAACTCTTGTCTAAATTACAGGCATTTTCACTACGTCCTTTGCTACAAGTGAAAAACGTGGGGGTTATTTTCGACTCTGAGCTTGGTTTTATCCCACATATTAAACATGTAACCAAAATTGGATTTTATCATCTAAAAAATATAGCCAGAGTCCGCCCTATTCTCTCTCGGGCCAACACGGAGATGCTGATGCATGCTTTTATTACCAGTCGCATTGATTACTGTAATGCCCTGCTCTCTGGTCTCCCCAAAAAGAATATTTCACCCTTACAACTTTTACAAAACTCTGCAGCTCGTGTGCTGACCGCCAGAGGGCGGGCCCATATTACACCGGTTTTAGAATCGCTGCATTGGCTCCCCGTGTGTTTCAGGATCGATTTTAAAGTTCCTTTATTGGTTTTTAAATGTCTTAATGGTCTTGGGCCTTCTTATCTCTCACATTTGCTTTTACCATATGAACCCTCGTGGACCCTGAGGTCCTCTGGTACTGGCCTTTTGATTGTCCCTAAAGTCAGGACACATACTCATGGAGAGGCAGCTTTTCAGTGGTATGGTCCTCGACTGTGGAACAGCCTGCCGGAGGAGCTCAGGGCCGCAGAGAACGTTCATGTTTTTAAGAACAGGCTCAAGACCCACCTTTTTAATTTAGCTTTTACCTAACGTTTATTTATTTTATGCTTATTTATTCTATGCTGTTATTCTATTTATACTATTAGTTTAGGTTTTACCTAATATTTATTGATTTTATTCTTATTCATTTTTTATCTTCTTACTCTATTTATATTTATATTTATATTGTATCCCATTCTTATTTATTTTATCTCTTTATCCTGTTTATATTCTCATTAGGTCATATCTCCAGTGTTTCCTCAGAGGGGGCTCTCTGCGCCGGGGCTGTGATTGACCGTGGCCGCTTGGGCTCTGTGGATCCTCTCAGCCTGGCTGGGGGGCTTCTTTGCCTCCCTCTTGCTGTGTGACCAGCCTGGAGGCTACGGTCTGTGACCGGCTCCCGGTGCAGACGGCTCCCTGTGATAGTGTTTCCTCACTTGGCTAATGCGTACCCAGCCCAATTTTACTCTTTAAGTGTGCGTGTCTGTCTGTGTGTGTGTGTGTGGGGGGGGGTATTCATGATTGTTTATGTTAATGAGAGTGTGGGGACTGAGTGGGAGGGTGGGGTGGGCTGCTTTTAACCGTGTAAAGCACTTTGTGCTACATTTTTTGTACGAAAAGATTGATTGATTGAAGCTTCCATGATTTTAGCAAATGTTCTAATATCCATTTTAAAGTTCAGCATCACCTCTTTTCAACAGAAAGTGGAGCATATTCACCTTTTTCATCATAAAGATCAGATTCCATACGTTTTTTGCCGCTTAACTGCTTCCACAGTTTTTATCCGATTTCCATTTCTGCTATTCCACTATTTCTGCTTATGCTGGCTATATCTTGTGGTACTTATACTTTTTAAAAAAAAAAAATTGAGTTCTTTTCTTCTTTTTCTATCCCATTTAAATGAATATTAAAGCTTCCAAATTCTGCTCAAACTAGCTTGTTTTTGACACTTAACTACTTCGTCATACTTTCATGAAAAAACTCCATTCGAACTTTAAAATGTTCTCACATTATTGGGCCATTCATGTATATTTCAACATATTCATATCTACTACTGTTTTAATCTTATTCGTCTTTAAGTCTTCAGTTGCATCATTGTGATTTTTCAGAAAATACATGCATTGTTCTAATAATAATAATAATAATGATAATAATAATAATAATAATAATAATAATAATAATAATAATAAACTTTATTTATAAAGCACACTAAAAAACCAAGGGTATAACAAGGTTCTTGACAAAATAAGATGGGAAGGGAAAGAGAAAGGACCTGGCACGTATCAGTTATAGAACCATGAAAATCATAATAAATAAAAGTAGTTAACAAAGCATAATGGATAAAAATGTATCAACACACACCAAATATTAGCTAAGTAGAAAAGCAAGATTAAATAAATAAGTCTTTAACCTTGATATAAAAAATGACATAGAGTCAGACGCCCGAATAGCAACAGAAAGATTGTTCCATGAGACTGGGGCAGCTACAGCAAACGCACAGTCGCCCTGAGACTTCAGTTGAAAACTAGGTTGTTCCAAAGGAATGTGTAACCTAAGAAGCTCATTGAGGTAGCTCGGCGACAAATTATTGATAATTTTGTACGTGAAGAGTAGTATTTTAAATTGAATACGGTACTTAACTGGCAGCCAGTGCAAGCCAGCAAGAACAAGAGTGATGGAGGAAAATTTTCTGCTACCCATCAAAAGCCGTGCCGCTGCATTCTGGACAGTCTGCAATCTAAGGAGAAGCCAGGAGGAAAGGCCAATGTAAAGAGAGTTGCAGTAGTCCAACCTGGAAGTCATGAGTGTGTGAATAAGTTTCTGCAGGTCTTCATGCGGAATATAGCATCTAGCCTTAGAAATGAGGTGCAGCTGATGAAAACTAGACCTCACTCTGGCAGACACTTGCTTGTCAAATTTAAACGAGGCACACAGGTACCGAGGAAGACGAGAAGTTGCCCAAATTAACCGCGCATGACCTGTCAGCGTGATAATATTTAAACCAGTTAACCCTCTCCAGGCCGGCGTTGCAGATTTGCAACGAGCTAACAACCTAATAACCCCACATACATATTTTGTGAGTTTTCTTTTACTCAGAAGTACCACTGCAGGTATTCTTCTGTGCATTAGCAACAAAAACTTAATTTGGGCCTGAGAGGGTTAAGGGGAGTGCCTCTAATACCCACAGTATGCTCAAGTCTTAGTAGAAAAATATTATGATCCACCATATCAAAAGCAGAGGAAAGGTCCAATAAAACAAGGACCACAGAGTGTCTGGAATCAGTGCTTACAAAAAGGTCATTGAGAACTCTAAGCAAGGCCATTTCAGTGCTGTGCCGTGGTTTAAAGGCAGACTGAAATTTCTTGGCAAAGTTGTTCACGTCTAAATATCCCTGAAGCTGAAAAAGAACTAGTCACTCCAGGATCTTGGACAGAAACAGAAGCTTAGAGATTGGTCTATTATTCAAGAGATCATAACAATCAAGATTCTTTCTTTCAGAATAGGCTGGACTAGAGCATGCTTAAAGGCCAGTGGGACAGATCCAGAGAGTAGAGAAAAATTCATTAAGAATAGAATGCTCGGTCCAATTACATCAAAGCAGCCCTTAATAATGCATGATGCGAGAATATCAAACACAGTATTGGTGTTTTTCATTTGATCAACGAGCTGCTTCAGAGTCGAAAGTAACATGGGCTCAAATTAATTAAAAACTGAATTCCACTCAGAGGAAAAAACAGGACAGGAAGCAGATGAAGAGGAAGACTTAAAACATGAAACCTTATCTAAAAAAAAAAAATGAAAATGCTAACAAAGAGCTTGTGAATATGGTAAAGGCATATCAGAACAGGGATTAACGACATAATTAAAAATTTTAAATAGCTTACGGGGGTTGCGACCATTAGCCAGAATGACTTTGGAAAGAAAATATGCCTTAGCCATTCTAGCAGCAGTTTGAAAATTTGAGCGGCTAGTCCATAACATATCATAAGAGACCTGAAGTTAATTTTTCAACCTTCTCTCATCATGGCGACAAACACATTGTATGACACGCGTAGTATCATTTAGCCAGCAATTAGAGCAGGTTCTAGAACACTTCATTTTGATGGGCGCAACAGAATCAAGAATAGAAGAACAAAGAGATAACAGGATATTAGCATAACCATCAGCCGAGCAGAGAGAACAGTAGTCAGGTACAGCCAAATCAGGGGTAGATGAAAATAATGATTACAAAATATTAGCAGAACCATCAGATCAACGAATTGAGCAGCAGTCTGGAATCATAAATGCTGAATCCAAAAAGCAAACTTTGACACAGCTTCAGAGCTGAGTGCAGATAGCGGACGAGAAGGAGCTACAGACTGCAGTCCAGCGGCAGATAAACTAATATCCAAAATAATTGGGAAATGATTAGAAATCCCAGTGTCATTTATATCCTTAATACAGATATCCAGGCCATACGTAAAGCCCAAGTCCAAAATATGGCCTTTAACATGGGTTGGTTAATTTACTCACTGAAGGAGGTTAAAAGAGTCAGTTAAAGCAAGAAAGTCTTTAGCAAGCAGGTCATCCTTACAACAGATATGTATGTTAAAATCACCAAGGAAAACAACAGAGTCTTATTTAAAAAGAAAGGAACCCAGAAAGTCAGCAAAGTCCGAGATAAAACATTTATTATATTTGGGCGGTCAATAGACCAAGACACACAGAGTGGTCATGGAAGCAGTCATCTCCAATAACCGAGCTTCAAAACTAGCAAAGATAGGTAAGGAAAGTTGCCGAACAATATATGCGTTTTTAAAACCCGAGGCTAAACTACCCCCCTACCTGTGCCTAAAAAAGGCACAGTCCAAAGGAAGGAGTACAGAGAAAGGGATGAGCTCACCAGGGTGAATCCAGGTTTCCGTAAGAAATGAAACATCAAGACCGCTAGGAGAGAAAAAGTCATTTAAAACAAAGGTCTTATTTACTAGTGACCTGACATTAAGCAGTTCGTTCCGTGTCCAGGGTTGCTATGCTGACTTAGAGTGGCCCACTGGACCTTTCAGAATTTTCTCTTCATGTCCCAACAACTTCTTGCTACTCACTCAATTTTCACTCAATCCCCACAAGTTTTACATCAAAGGTAGGTATTTTTGCTGGCTTTCAGAAAATGTCACTATAACTAGAAAATTTTGCATTTCCTGCGAAAATGCTGTGTGGATGCTGTAATACTGAAGCTGTCTAATGAAAACAGCTGAAAAAGTCTAAAAGTTGCAAAAATTGTAATAACTTTGCAGAAGCATAAGACTTAGCAAAAATTTAATTACTTAGCAGAACTGCAATACGTAAAGGAAAAATAATACTTGGCAGAAAAACAAAAACATAGCAGAACTTAGCAGAAACATGATAACATCTCAGAAATACAAAAATTCAGTAGAAATGCTGCAAGATATAGAGACATTATATTTAGCGAAAAATACCTAAAATTGCAGAAAGACTGTTTTAGGAAAAACATTACAACATAGCAGACATAGTGTGATTCAGCAAATATACTGTAATTTAGCAGAATAATTATGAGTCAGTCCAAAAACTATGATTTAGCTGAAATACAGTGATTTAGCAAAAATACTATGCTTTGGCACAAACACTATGATTTAGCAGAAATACTATGATTTGGCTGAAATACGATGATTTAGCAGTAATACTATGATTTGGTAGAAATACTACAATTAAGCAGAAATACTATATCTAGTAGAAATACTATGTTTTAGCAGAAATACTATAATTAAAGCAGAGATACTAAATTTAGCACTGTCAATAGAAAATTGTAGTCAGTATAATCTTTTAATAATATAAGTTTGCATATGATAGACTACTGCATGATGACTTCTTTATAACTCAGACTGTTTTCGTTCACTGTGACCCGTTATCATACAGGGAAGGAGCAGTACCTGCTAGATAAGAGCTTAATAAGCAGTTTCACTTTGTACCAGGTAGAGGAGCCTCTCCTGGCACACGCACACACACACACACACACACACATATCCGCACATGATCACGCATCAATATTTCACTGAACAAACGTATTCACTGTTGTATTACTCTTCTTGTATATAATTAAGGCCAGGGCAGTGGCAGAGTGCGAGTCTCAAAGCCGTCACTCCAAGTGCGAGTGCTCTGTGACTGCCCTTGCATGCAAGTAAAACAGTGTGTTTCTCCTCTCTGATTCTCAGCTGAAGAAGTGTCTTAGAGTACATCTCTTGACAAGCACAGATCCTAAAAAGTAGCACAAATAATAGCAGAATAGTAATAACTTAAGACGAAATACTGGAAAAGCAAAATGGACAGCTGACGGTTGGCAACTCTACTAACTAACCTTATGAATAAAATAAAGCTCACTACGGCATCAGTAACATCAAAGCACCCACCGAGCTGTATAGAAACTCCGTCATGCTAGCTAGCACGCAGTACGAGTTATTGTAACTGAAAATAAAATACACCAAAACTTACATCTGACCCAGATAGACTGCAGGTCATAACTTCTTACCTGAAATTCACCTGTTTCTCCATCACCTGTTCAGCTCTCATGATTCAGTAAGGACATCTATTGGTTCCGACCAGCCGCGAAACGAGAGAGATAACCGCTCTCACTATCTAGACAGCTAGCCTGTCAGGCGGCTGACTGATTGGAAAACGTCAGCACAAAGAAAATAAACTACACCCTCTGATTTTAAGTTTGAGCTGAAAATTGAGAGCAGTTTTAGAATGGTCGTCTATTGGGGACAGAGACGGAGGAGGCTGCGCTTTGATGGCCTTTGTTTGAAAACAGTAAATTTGATCTCAATGAGAAAGACACTGGATGAAAGAAGACAACGATAGCTACGTTTTGATATATAAATTATAGATGTAGGGCAAACAGTTTGGGTGGGAGAGGAAGAGAAAGACAAATTTTTCAAATTATTCTCCACACTCTTGTTTTTATGGTAGTTGACAGTGGCGCAAACATTCAGTGAACAATCTCAATTTTCCTAAAACTTAAACTGCTCTTGTGAAACAACCGTAAAAGACATCACAACGTGGATTTGGTAAAAAAAAAAGAAAGTCCAAAGTCTTGTGACCCATATAAAGTTTAAATGATGTCTCTGCGACAAAGTAAGGCCGAGCAGTAGGCCCTCAAAGTGGCCTGCACTGAAAAAAAGAGCATGTTAGATTTACTTAATTCAATGGTGGACATTTGTTGCACACAGATGCTTTGCTTTGGCAGCAAATGAAAAAATTGCGTTAAATTAACACAAGTTATTCGCTTTCAATAAACCTATGAATTTTGTGTTGATAAAATGTGAATGATACATGTTTTGTTGAAGTAATTTGAGGTCTTGGAATATTTTATTCTTTCATAATTTTCTCACTTTAATCCAACACTAATTGGTCACTTAAATACTACATGTTATCTTTGTTTAACAATTTGTTATTATATTCTAGTATCAAGTACACATTTTTTACATATCACATTGTTCTCTTTCAAGATGGTAACCTGAGTTGTGTGGGTTCAGTCTGAACTCAGAGAAGAAAACACACCTGAAGACAGTCGGGAGAAATGGGTAAAGAACTTTTCAGACCGGAATCTCACTGAACCTGAAAAGAGGGTTTTAGCCAAAGGACTCAATTTCGCCATTTCTCCGCAACAGTTGCCCATAGTGGACCTCATCACAGCCACAGAAACCGCCATACGGATTAACAAATTATCACAGACAGAAGCAGAGCAAATCAGGATGAAAGTCTCAGCCACCCTCTCCAGTGCCAAAGTCCCTCCGTCTAACCTTACATTACAAGAAAAGAAGGCCGTTGCTTCTCTGAGCAAAGACCACAACATCACTATATTACCAGCGGATAAGGGAAGGTGCACCGTGGTCCTAAACACAACAGATTACCACACAAAGATCACTACTCTCCTCAGTGACAACAACACCTACGAAGCTTTAAAACGAGACCCCACAAGCAGCTACAAAAAGAAAGTTATAGCTTGCCTTCAAGACCTTGAAAAGGACAAAATCATTGACCGCCTCACATATCACCGCCTTTATCCAGGGGATGCCATACCCTGCATTTATGGACTTCCTAAGATCCACAAGGAAGGGGTCCCACTCAGACCCATAGTCAGTAGCATAAACTCAGCTACTTACAACATTGCGAAACACCTTGCTACCATCCTTGCACCTCTCGTGGGGAACACCCCACACCACATCAAGAACTCCACCGACTTCACCGACAAGGTCCAGAAACTTACCCTGGATCCAGATGAAACCATGGTGTCCTTTGATGTAGTCTCTCTCTTCACTTGCATACCCACCACGGAGACAGTGGAGACTGTCAGAAAACGACTACAAGAAGACAGCTCCTTGGAAGACAGGACCAACTTCACACCCGACCAGATTTGCACACTGTTAGACCTCTGCCTCACCACAACATACTTCAAATACAATGAAGGCTTCTACAGACAAAAACATGGCTGTGCCATGGGCTCCCCCGTGTCACCTATTGTAGCCAACCTTTACATGGAGGAAGTGGAAAGGAAGGCCCTTGGCTCGTTCAAAGGAAGAGCACCCAGCCACTGGTACAGATATGTAGATGACACCTGGGTCAAAATCAAGACACAAGAAGTGGAATCCTTCACTGCGCACATTAACGCTGTGGATAAAAACATCAAGTTCACCAGGGAAGACACAAAGGATAACTGTTTGCCTTTCCTGGACTGCGCCGTGCACATTGAAGAGAATGGCAACCTCAACATCGAACTTTACCGGAAGCCCACACACACGGACCAGTACCTCCTCTTTGACTCCCATCACCCTCTGGAACACAAACTTGGAGTAATTAGGACCCTACACCACCGGGCAGAACTTGTTCCCTCTAAGCCTGAGGGAAAAAAGAAGGAACACACACACGTAAAGGAAGCCCTCAAAACATGTGGTTATCCTAACTGGGCGTTCATAAAGTCAGCAAAGAGGCACAGAAAAGAAGATCAGACACCAGCGAGGGAGGATAAGAAAGACAGACGCAACAACGTTGTCATCCCCTATGTAGCCGGTGTATCATCAGAAACTCAGGAGAGTTTTCTCCAAGCACGACATCCCAGTGTACTTCAGACCCAGCAACACACTCAGACAGAAACTGGTTCACCCGAAAGACAAAACTCCAAAACACAGACTTAACAACGTGGTGTATGCTGTACAGTGCAGCGAGGAATGCCCAGACCTCTACATTGGAGAGACCAAACAGCCACTTCACAAGCGCATGGCACAACATAGAAGAGCCACCTCCACAGGACAAGACTCAGCAGTCCATCTGCATCTTAAGGATAAAGGACACTCTTTCGAGGATGCCAAAATTCACATTTTGGACAGAGAGGACAGATGGTTTGAAAGAGGAGTGAAAGAGGCCATCTATGTCCACTGTGAGCGACCATCTTTGAACAGAGGCGGTGGTTTACGACACCAACTGTCTGCCATCTATAATCCAGTTTTGAGATCCCTCCCCAGACGCCTTAACGTCCACTCACATCCTGGGCCATCTGACCTCAGGAATTCACATGATAGGGTGGGGCCAGGTTTCACAATGAGCTCACCCGAAACCCTGGCTGATTAGGTACCACACCCGCTTTCACACCTTGGCTCATGTGATTAGAGGATCACCAGGGGGTCCTTTGTCCCTCTTTGGGGGGATACTCCCACTGGGTTTAAATCTGGGACTCTCGGCCATTTGACCTTAGAACTGAAGAAGCTTCTCGCATGAGAGGTGAAACGTCTTCAAGCAACTCAAAGAAGTCCAGACGCTTTTCTTTGCAAACTCCTTTGACTACGATGACCTGGATGACTGAGAACCTTCACAGACAAAAGAAGGAGTTAGAAGAAGCACAGGCACAACTGCTAAGATTACAGTTGGGTGAAGCTCGTGAGAAGAATAACGCTAGGAAAAAAGAGAAAGAGGCTAGTAAACCTATGATGGTAGTTCAGCCCCAGGCTGATCCAGCGCCCGAGCAACCAGAGCGTGCTCCCGGTTCTTATCCTGGTGACCATGAAATACCAAGGCAAAGACATACAGGCAGAAATTGGGGGGCTAACCATCCGCAGAGAGGATGTGGTCGTGGATTCTGGCGGGGGGAGCCGAGAGCTCGTGGTTCGGGAGATCCCAGAGTAACCTCATGGAATGTCTGCTACCAATGTGGGAGAGAGGGGCACTGGGCCCGAGACTGCCATGAGTGGCCCCAAGGCTATGAACAAAGAGATTACCAGGCATGGGGGCCTCAGAGAGGCAGAGGCGGCTACCAAGACAGACATCAAGCGCCCAATCCAAGCGCTGCGCCACGCTCACAATATCCAATGGGAGACTGGAGCAGGGAGGACCAGTACTGATGGAGCCCACAGAAACCATGCAGCAGGGGAATGGCAGATCCCATGCTGTCAATAACAGTGGAAGGGGCAGAATTGCCCTTCCTGGTGGACACTGGAGCAACGTACTCAACTTTGAGAACGACACCAAATAGTGCAACCATCTCTGACCACACTGTTAGTGTGGTTGGTTTTTCCGGGGTACCGATGACTCTGCCACTGACAGACCCAGCTCTGACCGAGCTGGGCAAACAAACTTTGAGGCATCAATATGTGATTTCCCCACAAGTGCCCGTGAATTTGATGGGCCGAGACTTACTCATCAAATTGGGAGCCACAATTATGTGTTCTCAAGATGGATTACTGGTGACTTTGCCAAGTGGAATGTCGCTTCCTTGCCTGGAAACAAACTCAAAGAATCAATACTTGATGCAAAGCTCTGAACCACCCCCTGCTGACATTTACTGGGGGCGCTTGGTAGAAGAAGGCATTCTTGGACAATATCAACAGTGGAGACCCTGGATTATGAGTCTCGCGGTGTACTCCTCGCCTAGAGATCCATTCCATGTCACTCTCTTTCATGATAGGGACGATGATGATGTCTACCGAGAAGCCTTCCAGTCTGAACTTGAGGGTCAGACTTGGAACGTCCAAACACAAAACATCTACGTGGGGCCCGAAGGGGTAGCAACGGTTGTTAGTTATGCACCAAAATGTAAAACATATCGTATCACATGTGTGTCCAGTGACGCCGTGATATTAGAGCACCAACAAGTATCAAGAACACATGGTAGTGAAAGAACTGATCATCCAGACGCAGTAGCAGAACTGACACACTGTGGTCTACAGGACCCACTGATGTCGGCCTAGCCACATGTTCGCCAGTTTTGTTTCAGCTGAAGTCAGACGTGCCAATCTCACGACCACAGTACAGACACAAACCTGAAGCAGAAGAAGGGATCGCTGAGACGATTGAAGGGTTGTTGAAAGCAGGAGTGCTTGAGCCCTCGCAATCCCTTTGGAACACACCAATTTTGCCGGTGGAGAAACAGGGGACAGGGAAGTACCGTATGGCGCATGATCTAAGACTCATTAACGCCATACTGCGCCGGTACCTAATCCATACACGGCGTTAACTGAAATTACCTGTGACCAAAAGTGGTTCACATGCATTGATCTAGCAAACGCATTCTTTTGCCTCCCATTACATCATTCACTTAGAGATATTTTCTCATTCACATACAGAGGCCGCCAGTTTAGATACACACGCTTGCCACAAGGCTTTGCCCTGTCCCCAGGCATTTTCAATCAGGTGCTCAAAGAAGCCCTGTCACCTTGTCAGTTGCCTGAAGGGTGTACACTAATACAGTACGTAGATGACTTACTGATCGTGGCTCCTTCAGTGGCGGCTTGTACAGCAGCATCACTCACAGTGCTCAGAAGACTGTCTGAATGCGGCTTCAAAGTAAGTAAAGAAAAACTACAGTTGGTCCTACCAGAAGTCACATTTCTGGGCCATGTAATAGCCCATAAATCATTGGGACTAATGAATCCACACAGAGACCAAATTTTGACACACCCAAAACCAAGAACGGTGAAAGAACTTCTTTCCTTTCTTGGCCTAACGGGCTATAGTAGACAGTTCATTCCAAACTATGCAGGAAGGACGGCTCCCTTAAGGGATTTGATTAAACAAGTGGGCATTTGAAACCTTAAAGCTGAACTGCCATGGACGCTTGACACTGAAGCCGCGTTCATTTCATTAAAACAAGACTTGTCAAGAGCCTCAGATTTGGCTACACCTAACTATGATGAGCCATTTTACTTGGATATTTCTGAAACACTTGGAATAATAAATGGTGTGTTGTTTCAGAAAAAAGAGGGAGGAAGACAGGTACTTATGTATGTCAGCATAAGGTTAAGTCCAACGGAAGCAAGGCATCCTACATGCACACAGTATGCAGCAGGGGTTGCCAAAATAATACAGAAAACAGCACATGTAGTGAGAGAACACCCACTAAAGGTTCTGACGACACACAGTGTGGCGGCCTATGTGAACTCGCAGGCGTTCACTGTGACATCATTAGCACAACAGAGATTGAGTGAAGTTCTAGATGCTCCAAATCTGACATTTACACATGAAGGAATCAATATGGCAGATTTAATGGCAGCAGGAGAACCTCATGATTGTGCTAGGAAAGCAGAAGTTGAGGGGAAGGTCAGGGAAGATTTGAAAGCAGAACCTATTCCTGGAGCTGAGGATTGGTTCACAGATGGCTGCTGTCATCGTGATGAAGAAGGATTGAAAGCAGGGTATGCTATAGTCTGCAAACAAGGAACTGAATTTGAGGTAAAAGAAGCAGGGAAAATTGAGGGACGACAGTCTGCTCAGAGAGCAGAAGTCATTGCACTGAGTAGGGCTTTGAGATTAGCCAAAGACAAAAGAGTGAACATTTATACTGATTCAGCCTATGCTTTTGGAGCAGCTCATGTGGAACTCCAGCAGTGGAAGAGAGCAGGCTTCCGAACAGCAACAAATACTCCAATTTGTCATAGGAAGGAGATGGAGGAACTGGAGAGAGCCCTGCATGACCCAAGTGAGGTGAGCATCATTAAATGTAAAGGACATTCTCAGGCAAACACTATGGTTGCAAAAGGAAATCAGAGAGCGGATGAAGCCGCAAAGGAAGCAGCAGGATATAAAGGACGACAGCAAATGGTGCAGGTAACTGCTGAAGAGGAGTGTTGGGAAGGAAGTATTATTTTTTGTTATTTTTATTATTTCCATTTATTATTTTATTTTTATTAATTCTATTTTTATTATTTTGTTATTACTGTTATTACTGTCATTACTGTTGCATCATAATCATATAGCAAGCCTTTGCATTGACACATTTATTGAAGTATTGATACTGCATTCATAGGTGTAAATATATTAGCCTTTAGTACAGGTCTAGTAAGAATCACTTTAAATTGCTGAGCTGCAGGGACAGGAAATATACTCTGTGCCAAAAGGAGACAGGAAACACTTCTGCAAGGCTTGCAGAAGTGAAACTGAAAGCAGAGTCTGAGTTGTTTTGTCATTTTATTATGCATTTTGTATCTCTGATTAAGCTTTGATTAAGTTTTAAGTAGTGGTATTAGATTGAAACATTTGTTTTATATATTTTACATAGAAGTTAAGATCACCACACAGGATGGCCTTAGCCTGGTTGCCTAGGCCGAGGTCAACTAAGGTGCAGAGAGCATATGCACACCCTGTGGTTGCATAGACATACACACACACACACATACACCCACATACGGTTAGAGAGGTTCAGTTGTAGGTGAAAGTTTAATCAGCGTGTGGCTGCAAAATTGTGCCTGCATGAGTGACTGTTTGATGAAGAAGCAGGTGCACTATGCGAGAACTGAGCTGGCTTGCGGGAAACCACCGGGGAGAAGATGGAAGCCAGTGTCCTTTTAATTGTGTCACAAGTTGTCAAATAGAACATTTGTGGTTTTGAAACTGATGTACTGACGCAATGAGGAGGCGTCACAAAATATACTCTGATGCATATAAAACTGTATTTTGAAGTCTTTTGGCCAGAGATGTGATACTGTGATACTGTGCAGTGCTCATCTCTCTGCACGTGTGTCATTAAATCGTTGACTCCACCCGACAGGCTCAGGGTGTGTTATTCCGTCCTCACACCTTTCTCTCTCCTCAAAATGAATCTTAACAGGAGGCAGGCATCAATATGTTGGAGGAGGCCAGACAGGCCCAAGAGGAAGCTTCTCTGGAGGAGAAAGAGGTGTGGCAGAGCAAAGGAGCTATTGAGAATAGAAATATTTTACTGCTATTATTTGCTGCTATTTTGATAATCATCATTACCGTTTCATGTTAATAGTGATGTTGCATTCAGAGGCATTCAGATGTTCAAATATATTGGTATTATATCAGTCTTTATTACAAGTCCAGTTATAACCACTTCGAACTGTTGAGTTGAATCTATAATTTTAAGGCTTTTGAATGTTTTATATTCTTACACTGAAGTTCAGACTTCAGTGGGTGAGAAGCTGACTGCAGGCTGACAGGAAGTTATAGGCTTTTGAAGTTGCATGCTTTTGCAGAAGTGAAACTGAAACCAGAGTTTAACTGTAAGTTAAAGAGAAGTTAAGATCATTACACACAGGATGGCTTTAGCCTGGTTGCTTGAGTTGAGGTCAACTAAGGTTCAGAGAGCATCTGCGCACAGACAGACGAGACATACACACACACACAGACACAAATAGAGAGGTCACGACACGTACGCAGTACACAGCACGCACGCGCCCCCGCACGTGCACACACACACAGATAGACTCATTTAGGTAAGAGTTTATAACTGCAAAGTCGAGGCGTACGTGGTAGTCTGTTACAGGAAGTGCACCTGATGTTCGGGGAGAGAAGGAGGCGCTCATGGTGCGACAGCGAGGATGGAGACAGGAAGCATCTGCCGTCGACGCGAAGATGATGTTCTATGTTAAAAGTCATTGTGGTTTTGGAGTGACGTATGCTTTGTTGTCCTATCCTATAAGACCTTTGTTTGATGATTGTAAGTTCAGTTCGAAGCTGAAATCTGCATAGCGGTCGGACTCACACATGTGTATTCATTAAAATGCCGTCTAAGTACACCAGGCTGGATCTGTGTTATTTTTAGATCCCTCTCTCAATATTTTTGAACCTTAACAGAGCCCAAAAAGAGGGTGGTCTTTGGAGAGGAGTTGATGGACGACCAGTACTAACCAACGAACTGGCCAGACAGAAGATAACTGAGTCTCATGGCCTTGCCCACGTGGGAGTGGCACAAATGGAGAGAAATTTGTGTCATTGGTGGCACCCAGATCTAACGGCCATGATAAAGGAGAAAGCTCGAACATGTCTAATTTGTGGAGCACATAACCCAAAACCAGTGGTAAAACCACAACCAGGTAAGTTTCTCCTGCCGGAAAGGCCAGGAGAAGAAATTGTGATTGATTTTACTGACATGATTGATGTGGGCCCAGGGGGAGTAAGATATTTGTTATTGTGTGTAGATGCTTTAACAGGATGGCCCGAAGCTTGGGCTACTCGTAAAGAAGACGCCAAAAGCGTGATTAAGTGCTTAATCAATCATTATATCCCCAGGCATGGGTTTCCAAAGCGCATTAGATCAGATAATGGAACCCACTTTAAAAATCGAGACCTGGAGGAAGTAGAGAAGATGTTAGGAGTAAAGCACAGGTTTGGAACAGTGTGCCATCCTCAATCTCAAGGGAAGGTAGAAAGAATGAACTTAAATTTGAAAAACAAGTTATCTAAAGTCTGCGCAGCGACTGGGTTAAACTGGGTTTCAGCTTTACAAATTGCTCTAATGACCATAAGATGTGCTGTCAATAAGTCCACAGGATTCACCCCACTTGAGTTGCAGACGGGAAGGCCATTTCCAGCACCATGGACAGAGGTCCCGGCTGGACTTGCTACAAGGGGTAACAGGTCTCATGCAGAATATTGGGATGAATTAAAATGTCTTGTCTCCAGTTTCACAAAACAGGTTACCTCTAGACTGCATAAGGTGGACCAGGTGACCCCAGAGGCAAAGGTGGTGTGGCTGAAGGTTATTAAACGCAAGTGGAAGGAGCCCCGTTGGACGGGTCCTTACAAGGTTGTTGCCAGAACAACTACAGCGGTTCAATTAAAAGGGAAAGGCGATATTTGGTATCACTGGTCGCAGTGTGCACCGGCACATGAAAGTTTCCTAGAGGAAAACTCCTCTTCAACTAACACAGGTGTCAACAATAACGAGCAGAGGCAGAATAAATCCTCTCACCTGTGCAACGGGCCAACCAGTAGTCTACCTGGGAGGCCGAAGAAAGAAGAGCAGCAGCTTAGAAGGTCGCCACGCCAACAGAAAGGAGCAGTGACAAGTTGAGGACTTCACAAAAGCAGGGGAGTTTCATTCCAGGATACAAAGTCTATATAACATGATGCAAACACATGAATCAGAGACACGTAATGAGAAGAGACTTATTAAAATGTTCCTTACAACTACATGTTTATTGTATGTAATGATATTAACCATGGCTGTGTTGTTTATTGTTATATTTTACAGGGTACTCCGGACCCCTTGTCTGAACACGGAGGCCAGTCCAGCCCAGCGCTTCCTGAGACTGTAGTTGCTAAAACGGGATCGGTAAAAAGACAAAAGCGCGAGGTGTCAGGTAAAGGTGATGAGTGTCTCAGCATGAATAATGGCATAGAGTTGAATTATGTTAAAGGGTCTACCAGCTCATTCACGTTTGATTTGTGTGACGTCATCAAGTGTACAGGAGCCAGCAGTAGTTGGAGAGCGTATGATGTATGGGTCTGTAATCACCCCATGATATGCTTCTGTAAGGCTGTTTGGGGCCCCTCATGGGGCAAACACGTCTACACCTACATAACAGATCAGTGGTGTGCCTGGCGGTAGGTTGGACAGGAGTAGGATGGCAGCCAAATGTGCCGGAGGGCCTGAAGGGGATAGCCATTCAAAGGGATTATTCTGTTTCACAGAACCCTGTCACTCTTTCCCTAGGACCGTGGGATACGCTCCCGAAATCCGGGATCCCGGGAGGCGTGTTCTATTTGGTAATCGGAGTGGATGTGATAGGGACAGATCCATCAGGGGTAATTAGGGTAAATTTGGTTGATCCAAAGTCTAAGCCGCTCGCAGAAAGTTCTATCACCATTCTGACCGATCAGACGGTGACTCCAGGAACAGTAGATCAGAAGGAACAGGAGCCAAAAGGGAGAGTGCTTCTGACCACAGATTACTCTAGACTGAAGCCTAAGGATTTAATCGAGCGTGCCACCGGGTTCAAGGACAGTAACCTCTGGCTTGATTGGGTGGCTCAAAATGCTAGAGAACAACATGTGTCTGACTGTGTTGCCTGTGCTTCAGTTAGGCCACGTTTGTTTACAGAGCCTGCACCATTGCATTTAGAGGATGAGTGGGGCTATAATTGTATGTTGGAGCTAACCAAGAGTGCAGTGAGTACTGGCAATTGTGCTGTGTTGTCCAGACTTTTCCCTCCCATTTCAAAGCAGACAACAGTGGGACCATTTATGCCAAAACAAGATAACTATACATGTTTTAAGTTTTCTACAGATAAGGTAAAGTACAAGGTGGGAGAAATCGACCCAACTTGGTGTGCCGTGACACTCACGGGACGAACCACCAACAATGTAAGTGACCCTAGCACAGTAATTGGAACGTGGGCAAGAAGTGGGCTCTATTATTATTGTGGGGAAAATACTCTGTTGGTCCGTGTTCCTATGGGAAGCGTAGGGACATGTGCGATGGTGCGACTGGGAGCTCCACTCATAATGATTGGAAACCAGGTAAAGACTATTTCGCAACACAACACGCGAACTTTAGCTGCCAGACGTAAGAGACACATTTTGGCCAAAAGAGGGACCCAGGGTACACATGCTTATGATCCTCGCCTGAACTCACCGACTTGGATAGACTCCATAGGAGTGCCTAGGGGAGTTCCAGACGAGTACAAGCTGGTAAATCCGATAGCTGCAGGATTTGAGAGTGTATTTCTTTGGGTGACGCCTAATAAGAATGTTGACCGCATTAACTATGTTCATTATAACCTGCTGAGACTCTCTAACCTAACCAGGGACGCCATGATGGGGTTTGCAGAACAATTGGGTCCGAGTTCTCTGATGGGAGTGCAGAATCGAATGGCCCTTGACATGTTGCTGGCTGAGAGGGGAGGTGTATGCGCCATGTTCGGAGACATGTGCTGCACTTATATCCCTAATAACACTGCCCCAGATGGCTCAGTAACCCGAGCTCTGGAGGGCCTGAAAACTTTGTCTAAAACCATGCATGAGCACTCAGGTATCGAAAATCCGCTGGCGTCCTGGATGACATCTGTGTTTGGACAATGGAAAGGTGTGGTTATGTCAGTGATATGCTCATTGACTGTATTTTTGGGAATGTTGGCCATCGCTGGTTGTTGTATCATTCCTTGTGTCAGAGGTTTGTTGGTAAAGATAATGGCAAGGGCTGCGAACCCCGGAGTGGCGGAGTCCATCTACATGATGATGAGGCCCTTAGAACCCATAGAGCAGGGCAGGGAGTGATACAACACGAAGTGTGGTGACATTCCTTGTTGGAATGTCAAAAGAGGGAATGTTGGGATTCAGAGATTCTTTTATTGCTATGATATAATCTGCCTTATGATGACTGCATTATAACATGTTTTACAGTATTATTTTAACAGGAATATTTCTTACAGGGTTCATATTGCATTCATTATGTTCGGTATTACATTAACCCTTCTATTCACAGGTTGACTTATGATCATTCTATACACAATGCATAACTGTGCTTGTTTAGAGTTGATGTTACATCCAAGAGGGTTTTAAGCTTCACTGGTGAGAGTGTCCAGGTGATACATGTTGAGGGAGGATGTGAACATAGCAGGTTAATTGCATGCAGGCTTACATTACACATATTAATCTAGTAGCAGGCCTGAGCGAAGGCCCAAGTGTCTTCTGCTCCTTCCTGAGACTGGCTGCAGTTACGTTTGCTTAGTGATTGATGACGAGGGTCCATTATTAGCTTTTAGAGACCCTGCAGCTTGAAGTTTGTTACCTTAAAAGGCAAGTGTCGTTGACCCTTCGGTAACCGGCTGCCCTTTTAGCTACTTGGTAACAGACGACTGGAGGCAATAGCCAGCCTTCAGGCGCTCTGAAGGCTTAAGACTATGATTGTGCATTGAAGGTGTTGCAGAAAAGGGAAGTTATATGTCTGTTCCATGTCTGTTTATAACTATTAAAGATGTACAATATATATCATTGACTGTACATGATGAACTCTTGACTTATGTTGACGCCATGGGGGGGCGGATACCCCACTGCGCCATGGGGGGGGCGGATACCCCAGTGCTTTAAAATGTTCTCCACATGTATTTTTGTCAGAAGACGTATGTTGATATCTCTTCTCCTGTGTTAATAAACTCATCGTTTGATTGCACTTTTCTGGAAGCCTCCGTCGTTTGTTGTCTGGTCTGCAGTTGATTGATCTCGCTTCACTTGAGAGCTGAGTTGCATCCAATTCCATTAGCACCTTCTGAATGACCTCAATAGTGTAGCGGAGCTGTGATAGGCAACTCATGTTCAACAAGTAAAACAGTCCAAAAAGCATGGCAACTGCAAAGGCCACACTATTCAAATCCTGAAGAACCACCACACCCTCTATGACGATGCCAACATCAGGACAGTCATTCCCTGGCGTATCTCTGGAGACATAAATGCCCACCGTTGTTTTCTCTATAGCAGTCAGTGCAGTGGCCTCGGTCATGTTCTGGTTAAAGATAAAACATTTGTTTAAGATTCCTTTTTTAGACAAATCCTCTTTTTATATGGAGTGCCCTGTCATGCTGCCATTCATGATCTGTTTCTAAAAGAAAAACCAACAACAAATAGAACACACACACACACACACTTTTTTTTAAATTTCAAATTAACGGCATTCAAGATCTACATTAGTCTTTTGTTAGAAAGACATTGGCCCACCAGCAAGCCAGGTTATGTCACTCAGAAGAATTTTAGATTTTCTTTCAGTCTCACAGTTGGGCAATTTGTTGTTGTTCTTTTCAAACAAAAGCGGATGTAGCGAACAAGTTTAACCTTTTGTTTTAATCTCAGTGTTAGAATCTCTTTGCCAAATTATTAAAGAGGACTACTAGGCCTACCTAGTCCAAGGAAAATTAAATGGCTATCTGAACACATTTTTAAATGTTGGAAAGCCACAATCTACTCATAAAACACTCGCCATGTACTCCTGCACCAAGATGTCAGGATTTTAATTCAGATAGAAGCACAGTCATCCCTTCGAGCATCAATGTCATCCTTAAGAATTATAACAAAGAAAAAAAGAGATACATTTTCAGTAGCATAGTTGAAAGTGATCAAAGACAAAAAATATAGTGTTTGTGAACCAGTCATCAATATGCGACACCAGCAAAACAATTTTCAAAAGTTTGACATGATTTTCAGCGAGTGGACTAAATAGTTTCCCGATCATATAAAAAAGATCAATTTCTCACAGTGGGACACTAAATGCATGACGAAAACGATGGGGTCCTTTCAGTAGAAATGGTACTCACAAGTAAACGTTGAGCTTTGCAATTGATGCAACGTATAAATCTTACTGACCTAATGCAATGCATATACACTTTGTAATTAAATAATTTAAAAGTTCTTACTGTCATCATGGCAGTTACTTTACCTTTATCTTTCTGACCTGCTCCCCTGATCGCGTTGCAAACACTTTCAGGAGACATTCGGAGAGATAGTCAAGCTGCGACAGAAACCTTGACTGTAAAGTCATGGTTGTGATGCGCTTGAACTCTGCGTTTATCTGAAACAACATGAAATTATTTTTAAAATAATGGCTGGTATAGAGCTTGGATCTTCATCTGGACTCTGCTATGCAATATATGGACACACATCCTAATAAAGTCAGGCACTCCCATGTAAAAAAGAAATAGAAAAAAGTTATTAAAGACTTGCATCAGATTTGGCTTGCTTGATATAGTAAATCACATAAGGCTTGACCTCATGAAAGTGGCCACTTTCATATATTGTTTTAGTAAGTATCCAAAACATACATACATTTCATTTATATGTAATGGGGGAAGGCTTTGGGACCCAGGGGACCCAAGGGAGGGTATAAAAGAGGAAGTAGCAGCAGGTGCTCTTCATTTGCACTGACGAGCGGCTGTGAACAATGGTTGTGTGAGTAGGTGAAGAGCCTGAGAAGTTTTAATTGTCTGCTACACAAACAGTTGTTTTAAACCTCTACAGCAGAGGTTCGAGGTACAGGCTGTTTTTTCTTTTAGTGCTTTTTTTTTTTTTAAATTTGTTGAAATATATTTGATGTTTATTGTATTTTATGTTTTTAGTAGTGATTTTAGAAGATAGGCCAAGATAAGCCAGGTGTGCAGCAAACACAGTTGTCTGCTGGAGGTATGTTAACTTAATATATTTGACATTAAAAAAATATATATTTATGCACTATAATCTAATTTATATTGTATTGCCTCCTGCAGGGCAGGCTGCACATGTGAATTTGTCACTGTTTTTGTTGCGTTTTTGGTTTTAGCAGGCTCACCTTTTAAAACTGTTTTTTATGCCGGGTTTGTTTTTATTTTCAACAGGCTGGTGCAATATTAGTCATTCAACGTGCAATCCCTGAGCTGGGCTCTTACCTTAGGGGAATTAGGTCTTTTAGAGGTGCTCCGTATGGATTTGCAGTGAACAAGTTTTATTAAGAGTGATTTTAGTGCCACCAATTATTGCCTGGACTACAACACTTAGTGCATGCGATAAGTGTTCTGTTGGGCTTGTATTTATTTGTGGTGGATTTGTTTCTTTTAAAGTAACGAGCATCTGGGACCACCGGGGTAGAGCAAGCCCTCAGGTGATAGTTGCATTGCTGGCAGGTTGCACCAATAAGACTATCTTGTGGTCGTTAGTGACCTTTTCCATTTTGATGTTTTAGGCCTTTTGCAAACCCTTTGTTTTCTTTTAAAATAATAAATTTTAACATATCTGACTGATATTGACCCTCTTGTCCCGTTTATTCTGGGCTCGTTCCTGTAAGAGCTTTGGGCCTGAAAGTTTGCACAAGTAGTATAGAGGCCCTTAGCGAACACTTGGTGGCTTTTACCCGCTACATATATAATTTTTTCAAGGTATCCTATATCTGTTTTCTCTCGTATGCTTTTCATACAAGTTTCACACAAGACAGATACAAACTTGTGTGTGTGTGTGTGTATGTAGCTGTCGAGAGGTAGCTGTCTTTTCCATATGGACTACCTTTACACATCAACACATCTATGACACAACTAGTTAACCCTCTCGAGGCAGGCGTTGCCGATTTGCAACAGTTGATTACCTGATTACACCACATACATATTTTATGAGTTGTTTTTTTACTCAGAAGTACCACTGCAGGACTTGGTTGTGCGTTAGCAACAAAAACTTAATTTGAGCCTGAGAGTGCTAATGTATTTGGGGGGTTTTTTGCCGTCCTCTTTTCCGCACTTAAATTACCTCTGCTGGGGGAAAAAAAGAGCCGGATCTCTGGTACATTGCTGATCATGGGAGCATCAAAAACGACTTCTTGTCTTCTCATTGCATATGATCTGTTCATTTTATCCATGACTGTCTCTCTGTTGTTGCGCCTCTTCACATCGGAAAGGAGTTCAACCCTCATCTTCTCAAGGGACTGTTCACTTTCTCCAAGTGGAAAAGAGGGGCAGTAATCCACTTCACCCCTCTTTCGTCGCTTAACGGCAGAAGCAGGGGAACATTTCTAAGCTGGCTTATATTTCAAAGAATTCACACATACTTCAGGACATCCTACTTTGTGGAGATGCGTGTGGTAGTTTGATAAATTGTACTTGAGGCTCAACTTCCATCCCGCATAGCCACTGCGTGAGCCTTTTTCTTTTAAACATGGATGCTTCAAGATGAGTGCCTCTGCAACTTGGTCAAACTTACGGTCTGTGAGGCAGACTGTGTGCTTCACTACCTCCTGGATTAAACCCTCCAAAATGCCGGACTTCAGCTTTGGATCAGGGATCAGCAGCATCCCATTTTCTTTGCAAGCTACATGGGCCTGCGCAAGCTTAATTTCAGCATCATATGTGAAACGGGGAATGCAGAACAAATCTGGCCACGAACACCATGATGATGTAGACTCTGGAGATGAAAGAGTCACGGTGCTGTCACCAGAAGTAGATGTGTCATCAAGAGCACTGGTTGATGGAAAAGAAAATGTGTCTTCACCTTGGTCTTGAGGTTGGAAAGGTGTGTATACAATTTTGATTGTCGCTTTGTCTTGGATTTCTTCCATTGAAGTTAAGTTCACAAACTCATTGCCAAAAAGTGTGTCCATGAACTGCAATCGGAAGGGTTCCATTATTTCGCATTGAGTCTTTATTTCAGCTTCCAGTTTAGCAACAGTTGAAGGCAGACCAGCAGAAATCATGACCCTCTGACTACTGTCTGGTCCAAGGATAACTGAGACTAGCTGGAGCTGTCATGGTCATTCTTCACTGTCTGTTAGGAAAGATATGGGAAAAAAAAGGAAAATGTAATTACAATCAGTTTTATAACAAACCTCATCTTTTACCATTATAACACTAATACAACTTGACTCTGAAAAAAAACATGTCAATGTCTTTACAATTTTGACAAGTTGATGTTAAGTTAATAACACAAACAAAAAACACCAGTTAGTGTGCCCAAGGTATCCCATACACATCAGTATGTGACAGCAGAGACCGTTCACACTTTTTCGACAGTCCTTCCTTTTCTTTAATCACATCCACCAGTGCATGATGTTGCCAATTCCATCACCATTCCCATGCAAACAAGGTTAAACATGGAGGTACAACATACTTATCACCCAGCACAATTATTTTTAAATGATTTTACCCAAAGACACAGATTGATCTCTTCAAGGTCGCCATCTGCATACCTTCAACTGCATAGGCAGCCAGTGGGTATTCATCATAATGACCAAGATGGCGGCGCGTGAACAACGCGAGGCTCAGTGGCTGTGTCCGAATTCAGGGGAAGGATGCTCATAAGGACACTACCTACCTACGTCACAAGGTAGTGTCCTTAGACGGACGGGTAGTCAGGAAGTGAGAAGGCCTGGACAGCCCCCTTTTTTTTCTCCATAGAAACTTTATTGAACAAACAATGAGTATCCAACATAACAGATGGGCTGTGGACAGCCTCCTAGCCTTCAACTCCGCCCTTACATGCGTGTTTTTCCGGACGCTAGCGCCACAGCGCGAAAACTTTAAAATGGACCCAGAAATGTCGCTCCGTTGTTTGGACAATTTTATTTCTCAAGGAGCTAGAAAAACCTTATCGTCGCCGCCCGCACGTTTTGTACCTTAGGCTCATCAGAGACAATCATATCCAGGTAAAATAATTTCCTTTAATCTACACGCATTTAGGAATTACTTAGCTAAATACACGGATAATTGAAATATCGCCGACGTTGTGCCAAAAAAGTGTTCGCCTGCCAAAACTGATTTCCAATGTTTCCGAGTGTAATATGTGAAATATCTTCATGTATGTTGGTAAATAGACTTCGTGAACATGGTTTACTAAGGGTTTTATATATACAATAATTACCTGTTGTTCAAGTATCTTTATAACTCTGGTTACAATGTAGGTACAATTGATATATTTGTTGCGCTGTCTGCTGTCCTCTTGGCCAGATTACTCTTAAAAAATAAATTTCTAATGTCAATAAGATTTTTTTTTTAACTGGATAAATAAAGGATATATAAAAGTCACTGCCAAAAACTGATTGCAGCTTCTACCTTGTTACAGGAATGTTGCTGGTGGCAGGTGACTTGATATCACTAATGAGGGACACATTTGACATGTTTCACGTATTATAGACCAACAAGTTATTCATAGCAGGTTAAATACGAGCAATCAGTTTAGGGCAAAAAATGGAAATCAGTTTTTGGCAGACGATCATTTTTTGCCACAACATCGGTCATTCTCACACATGTACTGTATCATATAAAATATATAAACTAAATATCTTTGAAACATATAGAATCTAATCGTTTGTTTGTTTTTATACATAGCACTTTATCAAACTGTTGTCTGCTACAGAGTTACAAGTATTATACTAATAATATAGCATCCACCATCTCCTGCTTGCATATCTCTGTAAACATCTTAGTGGTGTGGCAGCCACGAGTGAGCCCTGCAAACCCTGTGGATGGACGATGCAGGGGACAGTGGGAGGAAGCATCCTGAAGCTCTCTTTGCAGACCACCCTGTGTGATTCTCCACTCGCCCACCAGAAAAGACAAACCGCAGGTCTCAGTTGCAGCAGCTCATCCACGTCTGATCTTGCTCGGGCAGATTCAGCAACACTGCCAGAGACTTCCTGTAATCTATTACAGTTGTTAAAGAAACGGTCCAGGAACAGGTCACTCAGGTTAATCCTGTGTGAACAACTGTAAATATTGTTTTTCCATCTTTACATACTGTGTATTTGAAATATTCTTGTTTAATTGTTATTGTTATTTACTTTATTGCTATCAAATAAATATCCAAGTAATATTGTTCAAAGTTAGCGTTATGTTCATACGTGTTACAAATGCCTGTAAATCAAATTGAGTTCAGTGACAATTACTGTTTGTTTGAATCAATTTATTAATAACATAAAACCTTTAAACTAATGCAACACATATAACAATGTAACAAATATATTCAAATAAATACATTTCTCAATACATAACTCATTTGGGAACTAATCTTTCAAGAAGTGAAAACAGTCTGTCCGTCCTCTCCTGCTCTCCTCTCCTCAGCCTCTCTTTGCTGCCTCATGTCCTCTCTGATGAGGTCTAGCAGCTCATCATCCCTGTCTATTTTCCTCTTTCTCCCTGTCGTAGGTGGCTGAGCCGCTCATCATCATCGCTGTCGTTTGGTCACCCACTGCTGCGCTTGGCCCTGGAGTGTCCTCAGGGAGAGAGGAAATTAGGACAGGAGGCTTAATGGAAGGCATCTGTCCTATCACCTCATCCATGAGGGCAAACCAGGGCCAAGTAGCAGCAGTGGGCTTCCCACTGACCCCCTCTCCTGAGCCTGGATACTTGCAATCCTAAAGGCAGAGGAAATCAAAAATGACAGCAGGCAAATAAAAACACCAAAACAACTCTTAGTAATTGCACATTTATTAACTTGTGTTCTTGAGAATTATCTTCTTGATAACACATATACGTACTTTGTATTTTTTAAAGTTATCTCATGTCTTCTGGCCTGCAAGGGGGTGACTTTCCCCTGCAGGCCCATCCTCTCCAGAATTGTCCTGATCACACACAACAAATAAGAGGAGAAAGGACACCATGGCAACTATGTTAATCCCTAAGCCCAAAGGTTTTCACAGCAGAACACCAGAGGAACACCGTCTGGACATCACAGGTTCTGTACAGCAGCGGTCCGTGAGTCGTTTGGTACCGGGCCACGAGAGTTAATGCTCCGGTGTGAAATTTATGGTTTTCAGGGGTTTTATCGTTAACTCGGTTTCCCTGAGTCTTTCCCTTGTTGTGGTTGTGTCTTAGTTTGAAAGAAATATTTACACGTTACCATAGCGACCAGAGAGCATTAAGTGGCAGAGAGGAGGATGTTACTGTCAATATTGGCGCATTTTCAGGAGGACGCTTCTAATAAAGTTACACAGTTACACAGTACATTCACGTTTATTATTATATTTACAAAATACCACAGTTTTTGTCTTGGTCGGATCATTTTATGTGGTTGTATTTATCCGCGATACCTTAAAGGCTCCGTGTCTGACATAAACCGGTCTGTGGCTCAAAAAGGTCGGGGACCGCTGCTGTACAGCATGAGGGTTAATAGGACCGCACTCATGAATATGATGTGTACATTGATTTATTCTTGTACATCCACGCCGTAGCGGCCCAATTCTTCACCCCAGTGAAGAGATGATCGTTTTCTCCTCGTTTTAATAAATTAAGCCGTTTGGTCTTTGTTCCCCACAACATATCACCATTTCGAAAAAATCAAAATTAGCTGTATGTAAGCGGCAATACATGAAAAATCGCGGGACCCCCGATACAAGCAGGTTTACGGTTATTTTAAAGAAAAGAAACATGTCTATGCAGATGCCCAAAGCTTAACAACACGACCGCTATAACAATTTAACTTTTGTACAACCAGATTTTCATATACTTACATATGAAAGTGTTTTCCTCTCCTGCTTCGACCACCATCGTTATCAGAAACAAATCTCCTCTATGACCCGCAATGAATCCTGGGATATAGTAGGACATGAAGGATACATCAGACCATCCTTAGAATTCAGGGCAAAGTAGGACGCATTTGTCGCCACATTTTGAGTGCTCTTTGAATTCGGACAGCCTTCGTTGGGTCGCCGTGACGTCATTGCCTCCAAATATGGCATTGGCGCATCCTTCCCCTGAATTCGGACACAACTAACCCTCAAATTCGCGGAAAAGTAGGACACATTTGTCGCCACATTTTGAGTGCTCTTTGAATTCGGACAGTCCTCGTCGCGTCGCTGTGACGTCATTGCCTCCAAATATGGCATTTTAAGCATCCTTCCCCTGAATTCGGACACAGCCAGCATCTCTCCAGAATCTGCTATTTAGCGGTTTTTTATCTACTTTTAACCGGATTATTCATCCAGAATTGCTGTGCGTTGCTGACCTACAGCAGACAAGAGATTCTGGACATCTGGACTCATAACTCCAACAGTTTTATCGCCGATCTCCGACTCATCCCAGAGATCTCCAGAACACCGGAGGCTGCCCACTCTCCCCGGCCGGGCGGAAGTGCACGCAGACGGCACCGAGAACGTAAACAAAGGTGAGGTAGGCGCGGAGGGCTATGGGCTAAGCTAAAGCTAACACCACACCGGCTGCCTTTACCCAGTATTTTCCTCGCCAATGTCCGTTCTCTGGCAAACAAAATGGATGAGCTACGGCTCACCATGACTAACAACAGACGGATTATGGATTCAAATGTCATGTTTTTCACCGAAACATGGTTGAACAACAGCTGCCCGGACAATGCTATTGAGTTACCAGGACGCCACACACACCGAGCCGACAGGCTAGCAGATGACTCCAGCAAGACCAGAGGTGGAGGTTTGTGCATTTATATTAACAATGCTTGGTGCATGAACTCCACTACTACTGAGAGTCACTGCTCACCTAATGCGGAGTTTTTAATGGTCAAATGCAGACCTTATTATCTCCCCAGAGAGCTCACTTCGATCATACTCACTGCAGTATATATCCCCCCCGATGCTAATGCTAGGTTGAAAGAACTTTCTGCAGCCATTAACAAACACCAGAATAAACACCCCGAGGCTGCTTTTATTGTTGCTGGCGACTTCAACCACACCAACTTAAAGACAGTCCTCCCCAGATTCCACCAACATGTCGCCTGCCACACCAGAGGAGACAAGACTTTAGACCATGTTTATTCCAACTTGGCTGGAGCCTACAAAGCAACACCCTCCCCACATTGGACAATCGGACCATCTCTCCCTGTTCCTCACACCTAGGTATTCACCACTCATCCAACGTGTGAAACCTGCTGTGAGGACAATTAAAGTGTGGCCAGAGGGGACAGACGCAGTGCTCCAGGACAGATTTAAAAACTCAGACTGGAATATGTTCACCAACACAGACCTGGACCAGTACGCCTCATCTGTACTGGATTACATCTCCGAAACCACAGACAGTGTCACCACCCAGAAACGGATCACCATGTACCCCAACCAGAAGCCTTGGATGAACCGGGATGTTCGTCTCCTCCTGAAGGCCCGCAACACTGCTTTTAGGTCAGGAGATGCACACGCCTACAGTACAGCCAGGGCTAATCTAAAGAAGGGCATCAGAAAAGCCAAACACCATTACAAAAAGAAGGTAGAAGAACACTTCTCCAACTCCAACCCCGACGCATGTGGCAAGGACTCCAGACCATTACAGACTACAGGACCACCAAACCCTCCCCCGCATCCTCTGATGTCTCCTTCCTCAACGAGCTCAACAACTTTTATGCTCGTTTTGAGCGAGGGAACCCCACAACCACAACCATAACAGACATGACGCCAGACCACCAACCTCTGACTCTCTCCCCACCGATGTAGGGCGCGGTGCTGAGCAGGATCAATGTCCACAAGGCTGCAGGTCCTGATGGCATCCCCGGCGTGTTCTCAGAGCGTGTTCTGGGGAGCTTGCAGGAGTGCTCACAGACATATTCAATCTGTCCTTGGCCCACGCTGTGGTACCGGCCTGCTTCAAATCCACCTCCATCGTCCCCATACCCAAAAACTCCAACCCATCTAGCGTCAATGACTACCGCCCAGTAGCACTCACCCCCATCATCACTAAGTGCTTAGAGCAGCTGGTCTTAGCACACTTCAAATCCTGTCTCCCCCCCACCCTGGACCCCCACCAATTTGCATACCGCCAGAACAGGAGCACAGAGGATGCAGTCTCCATCGCACTGCACTCTGTCCTCTCACACCTGGACAACAACAACACCTACGCCAGAATGCTGTTTATAGACTTCAGTTCAGCATTCAATACAATCCACCCTCACAACTCATCAGGAAACTGACAGACCTGGGCATCAGTTCCCTCATCTGCAAATGGTTACTGGACTTCCTGACCAACCGCCCCCAACATGTCCGACTGGATAACCGCTGCTCATCAACAATCACAATGAACACCGGTGTACCACAAGGCTGTGTGATGAGCCCTTTCCTCTACTCCCTCTTCACCCACGACTGCAGACCTGCTGATGGCTCCAACACCATCATTAAGTTTGCAGATGACACCACGGTGATTGGCCTCATCAGCGACAACGATGAGACCGCCTACAGGGAGGAGGTGGATCGTCTGGCTGAGTGGTGCGACACAAACAACCTGCTGCTTAACACTGAGAAGACTAAGGAGCTCATCATGGACTACAGGAGGAATGCTGACCCACATCCACCCATCCACATTAAGGGGACGGATGTGGAGCGTGTGAGCAGCTTCAAGTTCCTGGGAGTCCACATCTCCGAGGATCTCACCTGGACAACCAACTGCTCCAAGCTGGTCAAGAAGGCTCACCAGCGCCTCTTCTTCTTGAGGACTCTGAGGAAGAACCACCTGTCCTCAGACATCCTGGTGAACTTCTACCGCTGCACCATCGAGAGCATCCTGACCAACTGTATAAAAGTCTTGTACGGGAACTGCTCCGCCTCGGACCGGAAGGCGTTGCAGAGGGTCGTGAAAACTGCCCAGCGTTTTCCTACACCCCCGTTCTCTGCGGCCTGCTGGAGCGGGGGGGCTAGGAGGAGGAGTTGGCCGTCCGACTGGGGTCTGGTATGTGGGGCCTCCCTGCTGCTGTGGAGTCGGGGCGGTCTGCTTCTCCCCACCGCAGGGAAAAGGGTAACACCACCTGGGTCTGGGCGCAGTTTCCCCTCCAGGGCAAGGGTACCTAGACCCGGGGCTTAGAGTACGCTTGGGGAGAGTGATTGTGTGTACAGTGTCTCTCTATGTCTGTCTCCACGTTGGGTGAGTGTTGAGAGCATGAGGGTGGGAATAGATGTTTGTATCTGTGTGTGCCTGTTTGTCTGTGTCTATATGTCAGGTTGGGTATCAGACCCCACCTCTCTGGGGACATCTCCGGTCCTCAAAGGTTTGAGGCCCATCTCCCCCACCACTTCCCTGCCGGTGGCAGACGCCCTCAGACATCGGTGCATTGGTGGTTCTTTGTGTCCGGGTGGGCGCTCAGGTACCCACCGGCTCACTCCTTGGCGGCTGCTTATCGGGCATGGAGCCTGGGGCTCGCTCGGGCCACTGGGGATGGGGTGCCCTCGGCCTCTCGGCCCGGGCTCGGTCACTCAGGCACAGCTGGCTGCCGGCGGAGCTCACGGGCACGTCCACTGCAACCCCCTGGCTTCTGCTCCGCAGCTGCTGAGTGACCCCTCATCTGGGACTCTCCTCAGCTCTTTCTGGGATAGTGGCGCTGCTGCCCTCTGTTGGTCTTCCTTGGTCTCTTGTGTTCTGGGGGCCTCTGGATGTCTGGAGTTTTGATCTCCTCCATACCTGCTTCATGCCCTGGGGTCGGGGCAGTGGCCCCCACACCCTCTAGCAGATCATTACATGAAGGAACCTTTTTAAAAACAAGCGCGTTCATGCTCACAGGTGTACACACGGGTGATCACACACACAACTACACCCTTTTTGGCTCCTACCTCAAAGCACACTGTGCGCTGTCGATCTCACGTGCTGCACCATAATGTTTAATATTTAGTATTTACTGTCATATTCCCATATATCATTGTGATCTTGTTTATTACTCTCGTCTTCTTCTGCTTGCTTTCTTTTTCTTTCTCAACAGGTGATCCAGGAGATCGATATGTATTTTTGTCTGCTTATTCTGTTGGTTTTGTTTTTTGCCCTTTTCCCCGTCCCTCTTCTCAGGTTTTTTTTTTTCCTCTTTCTTTCTCCCTTTTCTTTCCACCAGTCAAGTCTGTCCCGTATTCAGCAAGTGAAAATAAAATAAACAATAAAGGTGAATCAGATGGACCATCCCGGCAAGGCTGGGATGGTCCATTTGGTAAAGTAAATCTGTTGGGCATCTTTCTTCGCCTTTAGACAATAATTCTGATGGCAAAAGAACCAAACGGGACAGGTTAAAAAAAAAAAAAAAAGAAAAAAAAAAAAGAAAACTGCCCAGCGCATCGCCGGAGCACCACTTCCTGCCATAAAGGACATCTACAGGAAGCGGTGTCTGAAAAGGGCTGGGAAAATCATCAGAGACCCCAGTCACCCATCACATGGACTCTTCACCCTCCTGCCCTCTGGGAGGCACTACAGGAGCCTCCGGACTAAGACCACCAGGTACCGGAACAGCTTCTTCCCCACAGCTGTCAGACTCCTGAACTCTGCCTCCTGACATCTGACCCACATTAAACTCATGGACTGAACATACACACACCCACAACCACTACCACTAGCACTTTACCACTACTGTATAGTTCTGTGTAAATAATCATTCTGTACATATGATAATTTTTAATCCTACAACTGTTTATAACTTGCATAGTTCACATTTCTGTATAACTGTATATCTCAGATTTCTGTATAGTTTTTATTTCATATTTATATCCTGTTCATAGCCTGTACATAGCTTGTACTCACTACAGCCTGTACATACTTATAGTTATAGAATATTCATAACATACTTCACACTGTGTACATTATAACATACCATAATAGACCCATTTCTGTAATATACTTACACATCTATATTATTGCTAATATATATTGTA
Organism: Oreochromis aureus; assembly: GCF_013358895.1. NCBI lineage: Eukaryota > Metazoa > Chordata > Actinopteri > Cichliformes > Cichlidae > Oreochromis > Oreochromis aureus. Next base: position 70,625,192 of record NC_052944.1, read on the forward strand.
ATATATCTATATCACGGCTAAAGCACTTTCTGGATGGATGCAAACTGCATTTTGTTGCCCTGTGCATGTGCAATGACAATAAAGTTGAATTCTATTCTATTCTATTCTATTCTATCAGCCAGTTCAGAGACTTCTACAAGAGCAAGTTCTCGTGCCGGAGATGGAGTCAGCTGAAAGGCTCCATAATGCTCACAATACCATCCACACAGCAGTTTTAACACAAAAAATTGTCCCTGCTGCAAAATGCGTATTTGATGGATTTCCCCAAATTCAGGCAAGCTACCACAAGAACCACATGCCACATCATACCAGGCCTGTATTGTATTCCCTTACTACAAACATTTTTTGCAATGTGTATTTCAGATACAAAAGTATTTCTCTGTTTGAAAGCTTGAGCTAGCTCTTCCTTTAAAACATCTAATGGGACAGAGGATGCTTCTGACACATCCAGCAGTGGTCTATCAATACTTGGAGAGGACAGGTGATAGCCAATCATAAACTGATGCTTTACAGCCAAAGACAGAGGTACATTTTCAAAGCAACTGGTGTGTTTCATAATCTTTTTAAAGAAACTGTGCTTAGCCTCAAATCTGATTGTCCAAAGTCCCACGAGAGGCCCAAAAAGCTGAATTAGTTGTGGGTAATGCTCTATGTAGTGGTGTTTAGGCAGCAATTTGTTGTTAGAAAACACCTCTTGATACCTTTGTCGATGATCTGAATTATGCTCTCAAGGTAAGCAATAGACTCTTCACTGTGAACTAAAGAGACCACTTGCGCAACAATCTGTTTTAGATCCAACAAGACCTGCCATACTGGCTCATGTTCAGGGATTTTGGGGCCTATCAGAATTGGGAGTAGTCTTAACAAGCACCAGTTTTCATGGGCATTGCGCCCTATGGTTTTCCTGCTTGAAAGATTTTGTGGCAAAGTATGAGGCTTATTGGTTTTGTCTGTCCACTTGTATAGGAAATGCAATATGGAATTGTTTATATCATCCAAGGAGATATACTTCTTTGATATCAGTAACTTGAGGCAATGTGCTATTTCAACAGGCACAATGCCTTCAATGAGATCATGGGCAATGTCAGGAGGATAGCCACAGACAACATGAAAATGAGAAAGTGCTCCAGTAAAAGGACAGCCTCTTTTAACTCCAAAATAGCTAGTGCCACTATCTATGGCCGCTCTGACAATGGTTTCATGTGTTTCTTTTGTTCTGAGAATGAAAGTTCCTCACCTGACCTCATGTGATTGAATGTCTGAAGCAGTTGCTGTATAAAAACGACAAATGAAGGGGCCTGTAAAGTTCTCAACAAAGCCTGCTATTCCATGTGCTCCTAAATTGTCAGCAGCAATAATCTGCACTGTCCCCTTCAGAGATTTGTCCAGTTGAGGGACAAAAATTCCATCAACTTCCAAAGACCTTAGTTCGTGTAATAGGGGGTCTAATACCTTGTGATACCCTGTTACGTGCCAAGAGATGTGGCTTTGCTTTTGTGTTCCACCAGGAGAGAACTGCGGCGTTTCCTTGGGATGACAGGATATTACCGACGATTTTGTAAGAATTTCTCTTCTGTTGCTGCCCCTCTCACTGACTTAACCAGTCCCTCAAAGCCGTTTATTTGGTCTGAGAGTTGCCAGCAGGCTTTCGAAAGCCTTAAGGGCTTACTTTGTTGCACCCCCGTGTTGTCTGCTCCTAACTTCTCTTTACCATTCAAACTGGAAATAGATGCCAGCGCATTAGGGGCAGGGGCGATGCTTCTTCAGGAGGATACCCAGGGCATTGACCATCCTGTGAGTTACTTCTCTCGGAAGTTTGATAAACATCAGCTCAGGTATTCTACCATTGAAAAGGAGACACTTGCCTTGTTGTGGGCGTTGCAACATTTCGAAGTTTATATAGTCAGGTCAGAGTTCAGTTCAAGTATTCACAGATCACAACCCTTTAGTTTTCCTCTCTAGAATGTATAATCACAACCAGCGGCTTATGCGTTAGTCACTGATTATTCAGAACTATCCCCTCAATATCCATCACAAAAAAGGTTCAGAAAACGGTGTAGCAGACACTCTCCCGTGCTATTTAGAGGTGTCGCCAAACCCTGAGTTTGGTTCTCAAAGGGTGGGGGTGTTACGTGCCAAGAGATGTGGCTTTGCTTTTGTGTTCTTTTTATATTTTAGGTGTCAGGCCTCCACCTATTGGTCAGTTCGAAGTTGATTGGCAGGTGTCTATTGGCTGGTCTGGGCACAGTTGGCCAATCACACTCCAAGGAACACTACAAATGAGCAGCTCCCTGGCCAGCTGGTGGCTGCTGGCTTCTGCTATGACAAACATTTGTGAACAGGCTTCTTTGTATTATGTGTGGTGGGAGGCTGAACAGGTAAGCTGGGATACCGTATACACTGGTTGCAGGTTTTAAACTGTTAGACACGCTAGGTTATGCGGTTGATGCCACTTTTGTATGTTTTCACTGACTTTTTGTCGAGCAGCTAGGTAGGCCTTTTGTTTTGTATTTTTGTTTTAGTTAGGCCCTGGAAGCTGTCGACCTCTTTTTGTTTTATTACTTTCTTTGATTTGGCTCAACCGCTCAGTCCTCCCCCCCACCTTTTTCTGTTGTTAAGTTGACTATCAAGGCAAGCAACCAATGAATCCTGTCTGATTCATAACTGTTCTGTTGTCCTCCACCTTCATTGATTGTGGTTGTCCGGTGTTGCTGTCTCCTTCCTACCTTTGCCTCCACCATGGTGGGGGGGACGTAACACCGACCTCATGTGATTGAATGTCTGAAGCAGTTGCTGTACAAAAACGACAAATGAAGGGGCCTGTAAAGTTCTCAACAAAGCCTGCTATTCCATGTGCTCCTAAATTGTCAGCAGCAATAATCTGCACTGTCCCCTTCAGAGATTTGTCCAGTTGAGGGACAAAAATTCCATCAACTTCCAAAGACCTTAGTTCGTGTAATCGGGGCTCTAATACCTTGTCATAACCAAATGATTTTACGTTGTCAGTTTTGCACAAAATGCACAGAAAAATTTAGGATAAATTAGAATGAGAATCTGGGGGTAGAATATTCAGTACCCAGTACACAGCACAAAGTTTGGGTTTTGCGGGAGGTGCCCAAAGGGTTACGGACCTCAAAGTCATCAGCATACAAAGTTATGGATAAACTTAGCTCTTCCACTGAAAACAAAGTATTTTCCTTACAATGCAGACCATCCTTATAAGACCTGTACAAACTTTCTTTTCCTATCAAAGTCCCCCTTCGTGTTTCATGATTTCTAACTATTTTGTCCACAATATCTTTCCTACTCAGCAGCTCTCACAGGGATTCTAGGATGGGAATATACTGCAATGTTTTGTTCTCTTTCACATCTAAAATATATTCAACTGGTTGAACAACATTAAATTTTTCCTTGTAATATTGATTACATTGATATGAAGAACTCAATGGCCCACCCTTTTCTATGGCCTTATTTAGAGGATTTGCTAACCACAGAGAAGAAGTGATTTCCTCTATGACAGCTCTGTCAACTTGAAGGTTGTTCTTCTTAAAAATGTCCACTAGAACACCTTCAGCATGAGATTTTGAGAGATAGTCAGTTAAGTGATGAAGTTCTACCAAAAAATCATTAATTGCTCTGCTTGGTACATTAGAAAAATGTTCCAATTTTAATAAAGCTGCTGCCAAAACTATGCTCAATTACATTGGGGAGGTCATGTGAAGCATCAGCATAGTCAAAATCTCACCACGGTGCAATAAACACTTTTGAATAATGTAACTGAACAGTCATTTTGCAAACTAATTGAAATTCAAGACCAGAAAATGTTAGAGTTAAGTTAATTGCAACTTAATGGCTCCTGATCAAAAACAAAATTCAAATAAAAACGTGCCAATTCTTTATTTAACGTTAACGTTACATGGTGACACACTAGACATTAAACCACATTTGGCTGTGATTTTGAAAATACTCATTCAGAAAATCAACATATACCAAAAAAAAAGTGGTGGCAGGCAGCAACTTACCGAAAAAAGTAGTGGCGGGCAGCTCGACGTTACTGAGATGACGGCAGCCCTCACCCACGATCAAAAGAACACAAGATGAAATCACGTGCGATATCGCGAGATTTGACATTGCTTCATTATTGTCTTACTTCACTTGAACGTGATATGAACAAATTAATGCACCTTCTCTGCATATCCTGTATTTTCTACACTAAATAGTTACACCTAACCTTAAAACATGAGGCACTTGTGTTAAATACACACAAGATGGTAATATAAATTCAAGAGATGGCCAGTCTCCTATTTTCAGTGTGGGTTGCCTTTTCCATCGAAATGAATGGGGAAAAATAGGGTGTTTTTTGGGGGGAATTATGGGGAAACGGTGTGACGAATCCCTACCAAAAGTCAGAGCACACCATTCCCGATCGAGCCGCACGAAACGGTGTAACATATGTGAGGGTTGTCTCAAAGCTGCGGGCCGTGATTCGGTTCATTAATTCGGTTCAAGAAAAATAATAACTCGAAAAATTTGCATTTTCTGTGAAAATGCTGTGTGGATGCTGTAAAGCTGAAGCTATCTGCTGAAACTAGCTGAAAAAGCTGAAAAGTTGAAGAAATTGTAAAAACTTTGCCAAAATATAAGAACTTTGCAAAAATGTAATTACTTAGCAGAACTGCAATATCTTAGAGGAAACATAATACTTGGCAGAAATACAATAACATAGCAGAACTTAGCAGAAATATTGTAACTTAGCAGAAACATGACTTCTCAGAAATACAAGAATTTACCGCAGACATGAGCGAGACGGTCTGAGGGTAGACCATAGCGACCTCCCTGAACAGGGTCCAGTAACCATCACAGTGGCAGATATCCAAGAAAGGGTCTCCAGTATGAAGAGTTGGACAGCACCAGGGCCCGACATGGTTCACGCCTACTGGCTGAAGAAGCTGACTGCACTCCACGAGCGTCTGGCAGCACAAATGAACCAGCTGCTAGTTAACGAGAGACACCCGGAATGGCTAACCGAAGGTCGGACGGTCCTGATCCCCAAGGACCCCAAGAAGGGACCGGTCCCATCCAACTACCGACCAATAACCTGCCTCAGTACTACATGGAAGCTCCTGTCAGGCATCATATCGGCTAAGATGAACAGGCACATGGGTCAATACATGAG